>NC_136524.1:5763863-5768863 GCF_053919585.1 Euprymna scolopes
TTTTTTCCGTTTCTCTCGCTGCCATAATTATACTTTCAGTGTTTTGCATTATGTATTTTTCTAGTTCTTTTTTGGTGTCCTTCACACAGTCTTCTATACAAACCAGTCCTCTCCTGCCATCTTTCCTTTTCACGTAGAGTCGGTTAACATCGTTCTTCAGGTGTAGCGCGTTGTGCATTGTCATGAGTTTCCTGGTTTTCTGGTCGAGCTGTCTCAGTTTTTCTTTAGTTCATCCTATGAACGGTCCATCCAGAGTATCTTACTAGTAATATTGCCCATGTAGTATACCTTTTATTAGGTTTCTGCTATATAATTTAGTTCCAGGAGTTTTCTTGTTCTCCTGAGCGTATTCGTCTCCAATTCTCTTTTTCATTTCTGTTGCTTTGATGGTGTCTGCTTTCAGAACTCTCAGGTATTTATAGGCGCCTTGTTCCCCTAGTGCCCTCATCTCCATTTAGTTCCATGCCATCTATCGTCTCTAGTTTTCCCTTTCTTATAACTAGTAGTGTGTACTTTCCCATACCAAATTCCATTTGGATATCCTGGCTGAAGATCCTGGTCGTGTTTATTAGTTTCTCTAGTTCATTTTCGGTCCCTGCAAAAAGTTTCAGATCGCCCATGTACATAAGGTGGTTCATTTTTTACTGTGTATTAGAGAACTTGTATCTGGCTTTGCACTTTCTCAGTGGCATCATGGCTATAACGAACATTGGAAATGCCTCTTTGTATGTTAATTTTTATTGCATTGTCCATCAGTTCCAATCTCCATGTTTTAGTTGCATTTCTGCTGGGCATTTTATACATTTTTAAGCATTCTATTATCCACGTTTGGGGGATCCTGTCGTATGTGTTTTTGTAATCGATCCACTCCATGGCAAGATTCTTTCTCCTTCTTTTTACCTCCTTTAGGATCTTTTGGATTCTATATAGAAGATCATTATTATTATTGTTGTTATTATTATTACTGTTATTTAACTCCTTGTTTAAGCATTGAAATATATCTAACTTTGAGTTTTATTTTCGGCATCAATTGTTCTTAATCTCTAATTGTTCTAACCGGCATATTGAGCTTCCAATTATCGTGATAGCTTCTAATTTTAAAAAAATAATGTGTTTCCCTTATTTTTATCAATGTATGTATGTATGTATGTATGTATGTATGTATGTATTTGGAAAATTATGTGTGAATTTGTCAACATCATTATCATGTACTGCAGAAGTGTGAACCTAAAACAAACTTTTTATTTAAAAAAAAAAAATTCAAGCGTTTTTAATTCATTTAAGTTGGATTGTGTTCTCGTCGTTTCGTACGTTGATTTATTTGGAAAAGTATGTGTGAATTTGTCAACATCATTATCATGTACTGCAGAAGTGTGAGTCTAAAACAAACTTTACTAAAAAAAAAAAAGAAGAAAAATATCAGGAAGGAAAAGGGACAAAAACGGTCCAGTCGCTGATCACTTACTATTTATGACTTTTGGAATGTTCCGTCATGTATATGCATATATGTGTGTCTCTACGTGATTATGTTTGCATGTGTGTGCACATGCATACGTATGTTGGCGTACATCTGTATGTACACATGTGTTTATTTGCATGTGTATGTTGAGTGGAAAGGGCTCCCATAAGCCGTGGTGAAGGCAACCCCTCTAGGAGAAGCAAATCTCTGATTTCAAAAAACATGAAGTGGGAGACCAGTACCCGCATTAGGCTGGTCTGCAGTTTGACTTGTTGCTGGCTATCTTGCTCTTGCTTGTTGCTGGATGTCAACATTTTGAACCGAGAGAGAGATTTAGCTGTTGTACCAAGCTAAAACTCTGTAACATCATCTTTGTATAGATACTCCCTCAGGCATTTGTCTATAAAAAAATGGTCCTGTGGCGATGGAAAAGGTGTGATGCTTGTAGGCCTGAAATGCTGGGAGCATGTAATAATTGGTCTGCCATCATTATATGTATGTATGTATAGGTGTATGTATGTTTATGTACATGTGTATGTATATGTGTGTATATCTATGTGTATATGTATGTATGTATGTATGTGTGTATATATGTTTGTGTGTATGTATATACGTATATATATTGTTTTTTATGTATGTGTATATGCATGTGTGTGTATGTGTATATATGCATATGTATACATGCATATGTGTGTGTATGTATGCATATGTATATGTGTATGTATGTGCATATATGTGTATGTGTATGAGTGCATATTTATGTATGTGTATGTATATATAGATAAGTGTATGCATATATATATGTGCATATGTGTACGTATGTGTATATGTATGTATATGTGTGTATTTGCATATGTGTGTATGTACGTATATGCGTATGTACGCATGTGTGTATGTCTATGTATGTATGTGTATTATGCATTGTGTATGTATATATGTATATATGTGTGTATGTTTGCAGATATGTGCATCATGAGTAAGTTGCTGAAATCTGTGTTAAATAGAGATGTAATCAACCATCTCAGCAAAAATAACCTTCTTAGTGACATGCAATATGGTTCTGCTAGATCTACAGCAGATGTTCTTGCAGTTATATCTCATAGGATTAGCAAATCTCTCAACGGAAGCTTCCTTTCTAGGCCTTTGATAGAGTATGGCATAAAGGTTTACTTCACAAGATCTCAGGCTACAGTATAGCTGGAAATGTCTTCTCAATTATTAAATCATTTCTCTCTGATAGGTTCATAAGAGTAGTGGTTGATGGGCAGAAATCAAAAGCTCTCAGTATTAATGCTGGAGTCCCTCAGGGGTCCATCCTGGGCCCAACTCTTTTCCTGATCTACATTCAAATCACATCCTTACATAATTCATAGACATCTATGCTGATGACACTACTATCTATGGTAGCACATCTAAGACCGTAAATGACCAAGTTCTCTTCGATTCTCTCTCCTCTGATCTTGATCACGTTGTGCAATGGGGAAAGAGGTGGCTTGTTACTTTTAATGCATCTAAAACCAAGCTTTTATCTTTATATCATCAACAATCTGATCCCCATCTGGCATCAATTGAAATGAATGGCTCTCGTCTTCAGGAGGCCTCAAGTTTTGACAAGCCTCTGGGCTTGACCATTACTCCTGATCTTAAATGGAACACGTACATCAAATATGTTGCCAAGGCTGCTGAAAAAATGGTGGGATCTTTCTATCAATTCAGTAGATATCTCACTGCTGATGCAATTCTCTATCTATATAAGAGCCAGTACGTGCAAGGATGGAATACTGTTGCCACATCTGGGTAGGAGCTGCTAGAAAGGACTCATTCTGCCTTGATAGAGTTCAAGATAGACTCTGTAGCCTTGTAGGGGATGTCCTGTTCTCTTCCCTGCAACCTCTTTCTTGCAGAAGAAATGTTGCGAGTTTGTCTCTGTTTTATCGTTATTTTCATGTCAGATGCTCGGCTGAGCTCCAATCTATGGTCCCCCCTTGCCAAACTTTCACAAGAAACACCCGTCTAACAGAAATCACTATCAATAATTTCCCCCGCTCTTTATCTGTGCCTAAACCTAAAAGTAGATTCCATGAACAAAGCTTCTTTCTTAGAACTGCACGCCTATGGAATTGTCTTCCGTTTTCCTGCTTTCCAGCTGACTACAATATGGTTGTCTTCAAGTCTAACATAAACAAGGTTTTTGATGAGCCGTTCCATATAAGTTAACAAATTAACCAAATTTCCATTACTAACGATTACTATATTGTCCAATTTCTACTGTACACTATTAACCCTTATCCTCGAGTGGCCTTAACGCCTTGGCGTCACCATGTAAAAAAAAGATATGTATGTGTGTATGTGTATATATGTATATTTGCATTTATATATATGTATGTATGCCAATGACTTTTCAGTTACCGCTTTTCAGACAACACCTGGTACAAGTGAAGCCCCGCATGGAGGAGAACATAACCAAAAACTCCATCCCATGCAGTTGCAGAAAGGTTTACAAGGGTGAAACATGCTACCCCCTTAACGTAAGGATGGAAGAACACCGAAAAGCGGTAACTAAAGGGGAAACGGAAAAATTGGGTATAGCCAACCATGTCTATGGGATGAAGTAAAAATAATAAACAGAGAGACCTACTGGAAAGTGAGAAAACTTAAAGAAACAGCTCACATGCTCGGACATAATAACCTACTGAGCAAACCAAGCATAGAGCTGAATGCAATTTGGACACCTATGATAGAGAGAGAAAACCTTGAATAACAACATAGGTTTAACATTAACAAAAACCAACTAAGAATTGTCCTAGTGACATATGGCCGAGTGGTCCTAGACGTTGTATCAAAGTTTACAGTTACCCAAAGCAGTGAAAAAAGTAACATTCAAAACAGAGAATCAGCAACTATATCCCAGAGCCTAGCTGGAGTCCAAACACGGTGCCCCCTTAATAATAATAAAAGGTTGGGTTCGAGACTCCTAACAAAACACTTGATGAAGGCCGGAGGGCAAAACGGCCGAAATGTTGTGACGATAACAACCAAGATGAGGAAGTCAGTCCGACAATCTCAATCAATACTGGAGGGGTTGTTCAACATTAGGCGTTTCAATGCAAGTACAAAGGTACTCACCAACACGATCCATAACTTGGTGGCTCATATGTGGGTGATATGCAGCATCTTGTGGACGCCTTTGCGGTACCCTGCAGTGCATTGGGCCTGACTATCAATCTGAAAAAAACTGTTTTAATGTATCAGCCTGCTCCAGGCATGCCATACTATGAGCCATCAGTTTATATCTGTGGGTCACTAAGTTTGTATACTTGGGTAGCATACAAAGTATGTCCGGTGCCCTGGATGATGAGATATCATTAAAGATCAGCAGGGCAAGTGATGCCATTGGAAAGTTGGATAGGCGTTTGTGGAGCTGTCATAGGATCTCGCTGCCAATGAAGATTAATGTTTATGCTGCATGCGTTCTCTCTGCTCTCCTCTATGCCTGTGAAACTTAGACAACATACAGCAAGCATTTGAGACGTCTCGAGCA
>NC_136524.1:5771363-5853863 GCF_053919585.1 Euprymna scolopes
AAAAAATAAAGTTATTTCTAACTTTCATCCATTATCTCTTATTTTAATATATTCATATGAATATAAATATGAATATATATATATATACTTATATAAGTTATATACATTTATATACATACACGTATATATATATATATATATATATATATATATATATATATATATATATATAAATATATACGTGTATGTATATAAATGTATATAATTTTTTCAATAAATATTAATATTTTTGATACCTACAGACATTAGTGTTTCATGTTTATGCAATGATTATATCTTAAGACCATCACCAATTCAAATTAATGAAAGTGGGTGAAGATCAGTACGTGGCCTCTTATGACATGAGAATATTCTATAATGAAAAGCTTGGAACGTTGTATTTATGCTAGTAAATTGCTTTTTAACCATTCATAAAATGGGCCTCAACTTTAATATCTTAAAGTGGCTTTTTTTTCTTTTTCTACTTGGGGCTTTTTTTCTTTTTCTACTTGGGGCTTTTTTTTCTTTTTCTGCTTGGGGCTTTTTTTTCTTTTTCTACTTGGGGCTTTTTTTTCTTTTTCTACTTGGGGCTTTTTTTTTCTTTTTCTACTTGGGGCTTTTTTTCTTTTTCTACTTGGGGCTTTTGGGGCGTTTTTTTCTTTTTCTACTTGGGGCTTTTTTTTCTTTATCTACTCGGGGCTTTTTTTCTTTTTCTACTTGGGGCTTTTTTTTCTTTTTCTACTTGGGGCTTTTTTTCTTTTTCTACTTGGGGCTTTTTTTCTTTTTCTACTTGGGGCTTTTTTTCTTTTTCTACTTGGGGCTTTTTTTTCTTTTTCTACTCGGGGCTTTTTTTTCTTTTTCTACTTGGGGCTTTTTTTTCTTTTTCTACTTGGGGCTTTTTTTTCTTTTTCTACTTGGGGCTTTTTTTTCTTTTTCTACTCGGGGCTTTTTTTTCTTTTTCTACTTGGGCTTTTTTTCTTTATCTACTTGGGGCTTTTTTTCTTTTTCTACTTGCGGCTTTTTTTTCTTTTTCTACTTGGGGCTTTTTTTCTGTTTCGACTTGGGGCTTTTTTTCTTTTTCTACTTGGGGCTTTTTTTTTCTTTTTCTACTTGGGGCTTTTTTTCTTTTTCTACTTGGGGCTTTTTTTCTTTTTCTACTTGGGGCTTTTTTTTTTCTTTTTCTACTTGGGGCTTTTTTTTCTTTTTCTACTTGCGGCTTTTTTTTTTCTTTTTTTTACTTGGGGCATTTTAATTTTTCTTCTTGGGTTTTTTTTTCTTTTTCTACTCGGGGCTTTTTTTCTTTTTCTACTTGGGGCTTTGTTTTCTTTTTCTACTTCGGCCTTTTTTTTCTACTTGGGGCTTTTTTTCTGTTTCTACTTGGGGCTTTTTTCTTTTTCTACTTGGGTTTTGTTTTTGTTTTTCTACTTGGGGCTTTTTTCTTTTTCTACTTGGGGCTTTTTTCTTTTTCTACTTGGGGCTTACCATTTATCAAGGTCCAAAGGCCACAAGGTTGTAGTGTAGTAATTGTTAGTGGTGTAAATTGGATGGAAATTTATTATTCATGCGAATGACTTAACAGGAACTTATTTACATTAAATTTGAAGGCTACAATGTTGTATTTAGCCATGAAGCATACCAACGGAACAGTGTTCCATAGGCGGGCTGTTCTGGGAAAGAAGCTTTGTCCATAGAATCTGCATTTACATTTCGGCACAGATAGAGAGCGGAGAAAATCATATATAGTAGTTTTAGCTTATCGAGTATTTTTGTGAAAGCTTAGCAGGGGAGGCATAGGTTGGAGTTCAGACGAGCACTTGCAATGAAAATAGCGATAGAGCAGAGATAGGCTTGAGGCGCCTTTTCTGTGGGAAAGATGGTTCAGGGAAGAAAAAGACCATCACTTACTATGTTTTGAAACCAGTTTTGAACTATGTCAAGACTCTGTTCCTCATCTAGCATTAATTGAAATGGATGGCTCTCGTTTTGGGGAGGCTTCATGTTTTGACAAGCTCCTGGGTTTGACCTTTACTCCTGATCTCAAATGGAACACATATATAAAGTTTGTTGCCCGGGCCGCTGGGAAAATGGTAGGATCCTTCTACCACTCCAGAAGATATCTCGCTACTGATGCAATTCTCTATCTCTATAAAAGCCAAGTACGGCCAAAGATGGAGTACTGTTGCCACATCTGGGCTGAAGCTTCAAAAAACAGCCTATCCTGCCTTGACAAAGTACAAAATAGACTTTGTGGCTTAGTGGGGGATACTCTCTTCTCTTCCCTGCAACCTCTCTCTCACAGAAGAGACGTTGTGAGCCTGTCTTTGTTTTATAGTTATTTCCGTGGCAAGTACTTGTCCGAGCTCCAATCTCTGGTCCCCCCTCGCCAATCCTTCATGATAAATACCCGTCTAGCTAAAACCACTGTCAGTAATTTCCCCCACTCTTTATCTGTGGGTAAATCAAAACGTAGATTCCATGAACATAGCTTTTTTCTGAGAAGTGCACGCCTGTGGAATTCTCTTCCGTTTGCCTGTTTCCCACTTGATTTCAACTTGGACGTCTTCAAGTCCAACATAAACAAATTCCTGATTAATCGCCCCCTTAAGTGAGACACTTTATTAAATCTCCAATACCAACTATTACTACGATATTATCCCATCGATTATTGTACACAAAATAACCCTTATCCCCGAGTGGCTTACGGGCCTTGATAAGTGGTTATCCCCATGTAAAAAAAAGGATAAGACGTGCCGAGCAGCTCCTGCTCAGATGTGGCAACAGTACGCCATTGTAGGGCACACCTGGCCCTTATATAAATAGAGGAGTGCATCGACAGTGAGATACTTACTGGAGTGGTAGAGTGATCCAACCATTTTTCCAGCGATCTTGGCAACAGATTTGATGTATGTGTTCCATTTTAGATCGAGTGAAGGTCAGTCCTAGAAGCTTCTTAAGATATGGGGCTTCCCCGAAACTAGAGCCATTCATTTCAATTGGGGCATACTGGAGATCAGAGCGATTATGATGAATAGAGAGAAGTTTGGTTTTCGATGCATTAAAATTAACTAACCACCTTTTTCCCCATTGCACGATGTTCTCAAGATCAGAAGAGAGAGACTCAGAAAGATATTTGTCATTGCTGGCCTTTGACGTGTTGTTATAGATTGTAGTATCGTCTGCATAAATGTCTACGAATGATCTAAGAATGTGATTTGTGAGATCATTGATGAAGATCAGGAACAGGGTTGAACCCAGGATGTAAAACTTAGGGACATCAGCGTTAATACAGTGAGTTTCTGATTTCTGCCTATCAACGACTATGTTTATAAGTTTATCAGAGAGAAAGGATTTTATAATTGAGGACATTTCCAGCTATTCCATAGCTGGCGATCTTGTGAAGTGGACTTTTATGCCATACTCTATCAAAAGCCTTTGATATGTCAAGAGCTATTACTCTAGAGACAAAGCCTTCGTCGGGCGATTCGCTAATCCTATGTGATATAACAGTTAGTACATCAGCTGTAGATCTTACAGAATAGACACCATACTGCTTGTCACTGAGCTGGTTATTTTTGCCGAGGTTGTTGACCATTTCCCTGTTCATCACAGTTTCCAACTTACTCATGACACACAGGAGATTGCTTAGTCTGTACATTTGTTGTTTGAGCAGAGCAAAGAAAAAAAAAGGAACAAAGAATGAGTTTTGCAATCATAAGATAAAGCCGTAACAATTACCCACTAATATGACATCAGAAGCTACTATATGGTCCAGAATATAGTAGCCCCAGTACTTTGCACCTATTTATAGGACAACCTCTTTGCAGGTTAATGAGTTTTTTTCTCAATTCACTTAATAGGGCTCAACTTTAATTTCTTTATGAAGTTTTATATGCATATTTTTTCCATGAATACTAATAGTTTCATACCTAAAACTAGTGTTTTATGTTACGCAAACATCAGTGTATGAAGTGATAATTACTGTTGGTCAGGAGATTCGAACACACACAAATATATATATATATATGTGTGTGTGTGTGTGTGTGTGTGTGTGTGTGTGTGTGTGTGTGTGTGTGTGTGTGTGTGTGTGTGTGTGTGTGTGTGTGTGTGTGCATGTGTGTGTGTGTGTTTTATTTTTTTATTACCGTTTTAGGACAACCTCTTTGCAGGTTAATCCAAGGTTTGTGTCCCAGACTATCAGGTTGATAATGTTAGCCCAGGTAAAACGTTTACCTCTAGCACCCTCTATTAGTGACATGGCCACAAATATAGAGATGCGGAGAAAAAAATAAAGACATCTCAAGCGACTGCTTGGAAAAAAAAAACACTGCCGGCTGAGAGTAGAGCTATTTTCTCCTCCCTTTGTCAGAAACATCGCTCATTGTAAATGTGGACTGAATGACAAAATAAAAGAAGCGAGAGTTACGGAATTCCTGAAAACGCAAAAAGTTTTAAGGTAAAAGGGCACAAGCAAAAAGGAAAAGCTCAACAAAACAGTAGAAATATCCCTGAAATTAAGAAATAAGTTTCATACAAGAATCTGCAAAAAGTCAATTTTAAAAAGTGGGTATCGAAAAATAACTTTCTTATAACGGATAATGAGTAAAAATCACTTGATTATATTTTGTTATCAAGACATAATTTTTGGAAAAAAACATTTTCGAGACTAATCAGACAGCTTTGCAGACTGTGAAATGGGATGCGCAAATGAGAGCGAGAGATAGAGAGAGAGAGAGAGAGAGAGAGATAGAGAGAGGGGGTGAGAGACAGAACAGGCAGGGTAAGCTACAATTCTTGGGTTGAGGTCACGTGGTTTCGCCTACCTTATTTGAATGGTCAGAACAAATCGCTAGCATTTGTTGGGAAGTTGCATAAGTCCCCCAAACAAATAAATAAAAAGAAATACACTACCAAATAATGTAAAATAAACTTTTATTTTCGTAAAAAAAGAAAAGAAATTACTTTTTTAGCATGCAAGACGTCATTTGCCCCTTAGTTTCAACCCTGCACCATATTTAAAATAGAATGTGCTGCCGTCTGATCGATTTCCTGTCGCCTGCATGATCTGTTATTCTGATTTGATGGCGATGCTTACAGCTGCTCCATTGAGTCAGGGCCCCGCTTTATCGTTTCTTCCTTCTTTCTATGGTGTTGCTCAGGTCCCGTTCGTCACAAGAGTAAAAATAAAATAATAAATATTCATTGATTTTAAGCTATCAGTAGACCTAAAATCTATAAATACCCCCCCCCACACACACACAAATTTGATTTTTTACATTTAATAAAGTATATGCACATTAAACATGTGTTTTTTTTTTTAGATAACCGGAAAAAATAACAACTCTATGGTTAAATATTTAGAGACTTATAAAGAACCGGGAATTTAGTATGGAATCGGGAAAAATATCGGAATCACTCATCAGTAGTAAGTAATGATGTCAAGGAAACTGAAGATGGAACTAAAGCATGCGCACAAATAAAATCACGTAGCAAGTATACTGTGCTATCGATGAAATGTGCTATGACGACTTTTACATGAAAGGGGCGAACTTTGTTGATTGACGGGTCGGTCAGTGGTATTTTATCGAAAGGGCACCAGTACAGCAATTTTATTGGAATACATTCCAGTGAAGTACTTGTAAAACAAGATCTGGGATGCAACGTTGCGGTGACGAGGCAGGAATTAGAGGTTGGTATCTATTAGATTATAATTGGAGTAGTAATTGGTGCACCAGCACAGGTGGGGATGGTGGCTTTGTAGATATACAGGATACTGCTAGGTGTAGAAGTTTTCTGTGCAGCAACCTTGGCAGTGTCTTCTGAAAACAAACTGCTGTGCATGAAGTGCATAAATGAAGTCTTCATAAAAAGACTAAAATCTGTCACAGGAGATTATCTAGAACCTAAACTAATTGAGACAACACAGGATGCAGTAAATTACAAAAATGTCAAAAAATCATGAAATGTAGAATAAACTGTTACAATAATCATTTATAGATAAAGAAATCTGGTTAGGACCCAACTATACAATTAGAAAAGAAACCCCTCAAAAAACATTATGTATAGCCTAAGGTTTCTGGTTGTCATCCAATTATAATATTAGGTTGTCCCAAAAGTCTATAAACATTTGCAAAAATAATTGAATATTTATGTCATTTTTTATTTATTTATTTTTTTTGCACTTATATTATTATAGAGATTTTTATCTCTCTGTTCTTGATGAGAATTGATAAAATTGAGCTGCGAGTTTTGATTCTTTTATACTGGAATCGAGGCCTTTAAACTGGAAAATCCGCAAAAGAGATGTGTGCTGCAAAAGGTGATGGAACAATAGTATATGCGGCAATCTTTTCGATTTTGACGACATGAGTCTTGGGAATATGCCTCGTTCGGACGGCCTTTAAAATTGGATAATAAAGATTTGCAAAGCGGGTTTGACACTGCACGTTTATCAAGCACTGGAGAATTGTCTGATGAGCTTGGAATTGGTAAATAGAAAATTCACCGACATTTGAAACAACTTGATTTTGTTCACAAAAAGCCGCGCCAAGTTGTGCATGAACATACCGAAGCACAGGACAAGAGAAGAGTTGAAATTTGCTGTTAATTTCTCAGGCACCTATTAGACGTGTATTTTTGGAAGCGAATTATGACACTGGACGAGAAATTAGTCTACCTGGTCCGGAACAATCGAGACAAGCGATTGAGGTGAAAAGGTCTGTTAAAATGATATCTTTATTTTTAGGATAATTTTTTTTATTACTTGGCGAGTAAAATTTCAAATTTTTGCATGTGTTTATGAACTTTTTGAGACAACCTAGTACGTACAATATGTGAACGGATAAAACTTTGAATAAAATAAATCAAAAACTCTAAAAGAAAAAAGGCCACCTGTAACCTAAGATGTAAGAGTTAGAAAATGTATTAGGACAAGTCTGTATTACATGATTATCATTTAATTATTAAAGTAAATATTAGATTGACAAGAACGTTCTTGCAGTTTTTAACTTTTAAATTCAGATGAACATATCTCGGTTCAATCAAAAATTTATTGATCGAAATAAGCACCATCAGACTCAACACATGTTTGCCAATGCAATGTATTTATGCCAGTAACGTAAAAATCTTGCATTCTTGTGGCTATGAAGTTGCTAAAGGTGTTTTTGATATCACTTGGGTTTTTGAAGCATTTCTCATGCAGAAAGTCGCCAGGATGCTTGAAAAAGTGGTAGTCGGAGAGTACGGCGAATAAGGCACAGTTTCGTAGTCCAATTCGTTCAACTTATGCAGGGTCGGTTTAGCAACATGCTGGGGGTTGTTGTCAAAGTTTCTGATACATTTCATCTATTTGTGAGAAAACTGTGATAGATGAGGCCGGCCACAGACCACCAAACATTCAGCATGACCTTCTTTTGGTGCAAATCTAGCTTCGGGAAGTGTCGAGGAGCTTCGTCTAATCATTGAGCTGTTTTTGTAAAGAACCCAGTGTTTATCATAAGTCAAAATCCGGTTGAGAAAAGTTCCATTCTTGTTGTGTAAAAGAAGGGAAGATGACACTTCATAACGGCATTTCTTTTGGTTGTTGTTCGATTCGTGAGAAACCTATTCATAAAGTGTATTTTGTCTTTTTAATCTCTCTCAATTGGTTGAAAATCGTCGTATACATTATGCTTACTTCAAAAGCAAGTTCTCGAACAGCTGTGCGTGAATTGGGTTCGACTAAGGTTCTTAATGCCCAATTGTCAACATCCGATGGTTGAACACTACGCTCATCATGTTCAAGACTCACGTCGCCGCAACGGAATTTCTTAAACCACCATTGTACTGTGCGTTCAGTAGTGGTTCATGAGCCAAACGCCTTGTTGATATCGCGAGCTGTTTCGGCAGCTTTTCTCCTTAGCTTGAAGTGAAAAAATAAAATTGTGCGAATTCGTCTTTTGTTTTTTTTCATCTTGTATTCAACATTCTAAAAAGAAAACATAATTGTTTTAAAAAAAAACTGTAATGTAAACGATTAGATAGAGCAGAAAACGCCCTTAAAATTATATATAAGTAAAAGTATTATAACGAAAACTTATTTTAAACTACATCATTTGCAATCAAAATAAAAAATTCCGCAATAATTTTTTCTCAACCTAATAGCGTCTGGTAATTGAATCAGTTATTTCAATATTCGTAAACAGAATAGTTTTTAAAATCAGAATAACATAGTCTGTAATCTAAAATGTGTGGTTGCAACCCACCCATAATATGTAAAATATTTGAAAGAAGAATTTGGAATACAAAAAATTAAAAGCTCTAAAAAAACAAACATCCATAGAGTTTTGAATACAATAAATTAAGACACTAAAAAGGTTACCTATAACCTAATATGTCTTCTGATTCGGCCACGTTTTAAGGAAGGACATGTGTATAAATGTCATAAATCAAAACTTTCATAGGAAATCATTCAAAGTCTGAGATCATTGCTGCTAGTTCAACGTGTTTGTTGAATAACAAATAAACAAGTTGTATTGTACAAAAAATATTGTATTGTACCATATTGAATAACAAATAAACAAACTACTAAGAATATTGATCTCCATTAAAATGGTTGGTTATCGTGTTTAAAACATGTCCCTCATTTGTATACGATTACTTGTATTTGTTTTGCGTGCATATAATTTGTTTATATTTCATCAATAATTGGAGCCTTTGCAGAGAGGTAGTAAATAAGGAGGGACTCTACACTCAAATTTATGGATGCAGTTTTTTGTTTTGTCGAGAACAACGTAGGGGTTAAGGTTAGGTTTAGGGTTAGGAAACACGGTAGGCAAATAATTACGACAAGTATAGTCTGGAACGATGTATTACATAATTATCATGTAACTATTATAGTAAACAGCGTTCGATAATTGCATCGATTATTTCAATATGTACGAAAGTGCTTTTGAATGTTAGTCAGTTTTATTTGTTTGCACAGAAAAACAAAAGGCATCAAATATAATTCGTGCATCAAATTCATGGAAAGTAAAAATAAGAGGGGAGAGAGAAGTAGAAGAGAAAAATTAAGGGTGAGGCGGGTTGTGGTCGAACTTGATTGGAATCAAAATTGGGGTTGCTAGAGGAGGTCGTGAAGAAAAATTAAGTTACTTTTGCCAATGGGTTGATATGAAAGGAAGTAAGAGATAATCAAGAGATAGGAGCCCAAACGTTGTACACCCACTCATAATACTTTCTAATTCTGGTACCCCTCTCTATTTTCTCTCTCTCTCTCTCTCTCTCTCTTTCTATCCATGCTTGCCCCTAATATGTATATATTTACACACACATACATACACACACATATATGTATATATATATATATATATGTAAATATATATATATATGTGTGTATATATGTATATATATATAAATTATGACATAAAGACAAACAAACAAACACACATATATATGTGTTTGTCTTTATATATATATATATATATAAGTATATATATAAGTATATATATATATATATATATATATATATATATATATATATAAACAAAACCGGCGTATTTTTGCTCACTGCTTGGAACCCAGCATTTATTGCATTACGATGTGGTTGAAATTCATCACATTCGCGTCTTTAGTTATCTTGGGGGTGAGTTTGCTTATTTTTCTGGTTGGCGTTCTTCTTATTTATTTATTTTATTTTATTTTTTATTAATTTATTTTCTTCTACTATTTTTCTACTTGCTTCATGTAACGATTTTGAAGGAAAAAAAAACGAAAATCTTATATTATTAACTTTTATCAAAAGCAAGTATTTTTAAACTGTAAATGCACAACATACCCATAACACATTCATTTTTTTATATTGCTTTCTTATCACGATGTTCAAAACATAACGAACTCTAACCAACGGCACAAGAATTGGTAAATTCTGTAGGTAGTCGGGCATAATAAATCACCATTGGTTGTAAAATGTCAAAACCATGTGTGATAAGCAGTTCCAACATGCAACATGACAGCAATTGGAATTTGAAGAGATTTATATTTTTAGCTACCAATACTTTTACAATGTTATGTTGTTAGTTCCGGGCAACGCCAGAAAATAAGCTATATTGACTTTTTTCGTCAGTCTACATGGGATTTTAGCTAAAAGAGGTATTTTAAAATGAAGTATTTATTTCCAATTACTTTGCAATGCTATAAACCGAGTAACGTAGAAATATCTAGATAAATATATAAACATAGACCATGTAAAAACATCAGGTGATCTTCATGCTATGTGTACTAATGACGTCATGATAGGAAAATAGATGTTGAGACACAAACAGTTTTACAGTCGTCGGAGAGAGGAGTTAGTAGTTAGAGCTTGGAGACCGACAGAGAGTCGAACCGATCGGTCGTGATAGCTCGAAGCACTCGGGGTAGTAAGGGGTCTAATGCCTATCAAGTGTAAGGAACGATGGACTAGTGTGCAGTTTTGCAATGGGGAAACATCTGTAATAAAGTTGCTGAAAATAAAATCTGAGATTTGTTGATTTCTTGGGATGAATCTTCTTTGTAGCTTTCAATCAAACCAGACCAAAGATGGGACAGGTATGTTTCTCCTATTGGCAGAGAACTGTTATCCGTTGCTTCTTGTTATAAATATTATATGTCCTGTTTAGACACTCATTGCTAGACGATCATAGGCAAATTCATAAATGTATACACGTTATATACATTCAATAAAGACGTAAGCACATGAACGTTTATATATACAAGTAAACTGTTATGCATATTCGTTTATATATAGCTCCTCCGAGAATACACGAACAAGACTTATGAGAAGACTGCACAACATTCCCATAAGCTAAATACTAGGCGAAATATATGACAGCACAAAATTTCATAAACACATACTCTCTTAAGCATGTATTTTCACCTAGACACTGCTAAGGTCTAAGTGTAGTATATGTTCTGATTCTACACGTAATTTAATAGGTCCTTAATCGATGTACATGAAACCCTTCTATACTAAGTCATTTTTTTTTATTTATGCATTTTTGCCTACTGCAAGAGAGCCCTGTTTTGGGGAGCTGGTCCCCCATTAAAAACGCCCTTGTGTCACATTTTGCTTTCGTGGGGAAGCAAATAAATACCATAAGCATAAATATCATAAACACATATTTATTAATACAAATCTATTCTAATTAGTAACTATTTTTTCTACAAGGAGCCGAATTGGTGACTTACCAGTATGAATATTAGATAACTCATTACACCCAAACTTGGAAAATAAATGATTGTTTTGTAACGGTGTCTCATTTATCTCTTACTTTTGTTGATACATTTCAAGTCAAATTTCTATTTTTCAGAAAAGATGAGAAAACAAAATATTAGCAAGTTAACTAGTAGCACTTTCTAAAGATGGTAATTCCAAGAAAGAGATAATAGGAAGAGTGTTTTTGTGCTTAGGATGGCGCATCTTCGAGTCAGTATCACATCAGCCATTCGTAATTTGAGTTGGCCGAAATTAAAACAAAAAAAAATCATACGAGTATAACCCGTATTTCCTACTGACCGCACCTTACAACCATTATAACCCTAACGCTAACCCTAACCTTAACCCTAACTCAGACTTTCACCGATCGAATGGCAAATAATGTACTTGGCATATTTTTTGTAGACAACTCATTTTTATTAATTATTTTATGGATAGAAACTGTCTAAAATGATTCGCTTATGCTGTAATTTGTTTTTCATCCCATAGATATTTATTTTGTTTATTCTTTTTAATTCAGTTAGTTCTTACAGATCAAGGGACCCTATTATAAGACTAATACTTTCTTTATACCAGTTTGTCACCGCTTATAAAGTCCACTCAACGATAAGATAGTCGATTGAATATAAGTTTGAGAAATACAGAATAGGCAGAATGCTTTACTGTTTTAGATATTTCTTTAAGTGGAACTTAAAGTTTACATTGTACCAAATTTCGGCTAGAATTAAATAAAAGAAATCTGTATATTGACATATTTTTCCTACTATACAAGAGTTTTTTTTTTCATTCGAAAATATTCTGCAGAATGTCAAGCATTTGATTTGACGTTTCATCTAAATTGTACATGTTAAGAACCCTCCACCTTAACAAAATGGATATTTTCCGATTGTAGCACTCCGTGCTTATTGGGATAAGCAGAATAACAAACTTAAGTAGAAAATCGATCTTGGGTTTAATTTCGGTAATCGCGTAATTCTCGCTCCACTTATTTTGTCCTATAGTCCTCACATTCTAAGAGCAATGTTTCTGACAAAGAGGGGAAAATTACTGTTTCTGAGTCAGAATCTAACACTTATTGTTGGCAAGTTCTTTGTCTTAAAATAGTTTTTTTTAGATCCGTACATCAAGTGGCTTCATGCCTTGTCTGGAGCGATTACCATAAGAGATGGAGAAATACTTTCTTAGACTTTCATTAACCTGAAATATATACACACACACACACACACACACACACACACACACACACACACACACACACACACACACACACATATATATATATATATATATATATATACTAATTATTTTCTTCAATAACAAATATTATTAAAGTTTCCTCAGCTTTACATTCATAAGTAATATGGATTCGAATAACTACATAGAGGACATTGCCAAGGCTGATATACGTAAAGTGATTTTACTTTACCGAGCTGGAAGATTTCTATCACCAGCCAGTATCCTATATCTTTTTAAAGCCAAGAATGAAGTGGCGTTGTTACATGTACCAACTACTAGTATCTCCTTCTTAGACAAGGTTCAGAAATGCTTTATACTTGGGCAGGCGGTGCCACTCTAAAGATATAACATATTTCTATATAAGAGCACTATAGATTAAGCTAATATTCCTCACAGAAGCCCTGCGACTATGTTTTGCACTTACGTGTATACTATATGGAGGACTAAACCAAATGATTTTCTTTCTTCCAATCCATTTTTACTTTTTTACTATCATCATCTCTATTATTTATATTTTCTGTTTTTACTTGTTTTCGTAGTATTTCTTTTTATTTACTTGTTAGTATACGTATTGTTATTTATCATCTCTCTTCCAGTAACATCGTTACAATTTATGAACCCTAGATTTTTCTTGGGTATTATACACTCTCTCTATACAAGTTGTCAATAATTCTCCTAAAACTTTTCTGTAATATATAATGAATGAATCTTAGCTAGTGAATAGGACGTCACTATTTGACTACAGAAATTGCATGTATTATTGACATTAATGGCCTATTGTACCATTCCCCTTACTACAAAGTAAAAATTGAGATAGCGATAAAAACAGTCGAGAATTGTATTCCAACTTGAGGAATGGTGTGGGGAACAGTCTGTTTCTGGGTGGAAAATGGTCAAAATGTTAACGATAAAAAAGCGGTGTTAATTTTTAATTATTCTTTTTATTTTAAGGTAAGTAGATCGTTTTTAAATATTATTCAGCATAATTTTGCTAGTTGTAAATAAATACCTTAAAATTAATTTATCCCACGTGTGATGATGAGGAGCACGAAATCATAATCATAACAAAAAAATGTTACTCAGATGTGTGATGAGGAGTGTTATTCCCGAGAATTGTAATCATTGCACATTGTTAACGTAACATTATAATCAGTCACACACATCTGTAAGAGTTTCAAATGGTACACACACACACACACACACACACTCGTTTCACAACAAGCGTGTATTTGTGTATCTGTTCGTTAACACCGTTAATCGATCAAAACAATCAGAAAGAAAGTCTATTTTACATACGTGCTCGGTCTCTAGTTTTCATTCATTGTATATTTGCTTTCCATGTGTGGGCAGCGATTTTCTCTTCGTTGTTGAGCTTCTGATGACTCCAAACGAATACAAGGGAGACTTGTTGACTCGCAAACGTTTTATTTAGAGAAGCGTTGTTTACGAGAGAAGAGACCCATCTAATCCTGACTACGTCCTAATTTATTGTTTATTTTAATTTGGGATTGGAAGGCGCAGACGACATTCGTTTAGTTTCTCTCTACATGTTTTCTCTTTAGTTTTCCGTTAATAACTCTATTCTGTTCCCCGACCGCGTAGCGTAATATCTGTTAAGATCATTCGACACCTGAATTTCTAGCGCATTTTGTTTAATGAGCGAACCTTTGAATTCCAGCCTGGGTCTACTTCTGTTGTCACTAGATTAACTTGGCATGTACTAATGCCACCAATGCCAAAATTGATACTAATTAACATAAGCTCTACTTAGTAGCGTAGGGTTCCAATATAAAACACGTCAGGATTAAATATTTTTGAAAACTGTTTTTCTGGATAATTGTATCTCGAGCGTTAAGATTAAATAATTTCGCATAAAACTTTCGTGTAATTTGATCTCTAATTTATTTATCTGGTTTATGTATCTATATTATTTATTTATTTACTTTTGCTTTTTATCCGTAGTATTCTTTCCGTTTTGGTGATGGCGCTTCTTTGCAAGGTAAGTAGCACGTTTTTAAATTATAAATTAAATTATAAACTTGTATTAAAAATATTTATAACTTCAGTCGCATATTTTTGCTGGTCATAAATAAACACATCAAACTTCAACGAGGAAGCGTATCAGAAGAGTATAACAATATATATAGCAATGCAGGATATCTGGTGTTAGAATATGATGTATAATCGAAAATGGATAAACGAAAAAGGGTCTTGTAGAGCTTTTTTTATTTCTTCATCTATCCATTCATTTTCCATATCAACCATAGATACAAAGCAAAAAAATTGACTTACTGTTTGGAATAACCGAGATGATAGCAATCTTTGATATTTCGAAAATATAATTTCTTTTTCAGAATGGAAGGGACAAAAAATGTTTTAAAAAAGAAAAAAAAATGTAAAATATCGTACGCTTCAAGCAAACTACCTTCCCCCTCTTACTTCAAACTTAATTTAGATCATAGCATCTCCACCCGGTGTTCCAATATATATATATATATATATGCGTTTTATAATTTTTTAAAAATCCAACATGGATAAGTGTAGACATGACTAAGTTTTATTTGAGAGACGTTCAGGTTATGTTGTATTCGAATAAAGCAAATTTCTTGTCAGCAATGTTATGACAGAGCCGCTAATAAATAAGAACATATTTCAGACGTATGTAATATTATTTTACAGAAACACTGGATATTTATTTCCTTCCCAACTTTGCACTCATTCACGGAGGGCTGATTAGTGCTTTCCATTCTCGTTGCCCCTCATGGCGTTATTATTATTATTATTATTATTATTATTATTATTATTATTATTATTATTATTATTATTTCTAACACCAGGCACACGCTCATATTTTTCTGCTACGGACACTTTCCATGGTTCCGAAACAGATGTTGGCGCTACTATGCATGGAATGCAGGAATTTTAGTGCATGTTTTCTAACATTGTTATTTAGATAATCTCAGTTCTTTTAACCAATGTGATTCGTAGTAATGTTCTAATGAGGGTCTTCATGTCTCTCTCTCTCTCTCTCTCTCTCTCTCTATATATATATATATATATATATATATATATATATATATATATATATATTCATTATTCACTATCTATTACTAGGATTATTATTATCATTCACTCCCTAGACTTCTTCATGAGACCAATCTGTGATGTAGCCTAGAGTTTGAGTGACAACAAGTTCCCCCAGATTTCCAGTAATCTGTACCTATTTCGAAATTCTTTGCAAATGAAAATGCGTTATCGTAAAAGCCATTTACCATCGATTGTTCATTGGCAGCGACCATTTGTACTCACTGAAATTTAGGTGGCGATAAGCTTCCCCAAGGTCTTCGGACCTATCCAGTGAATGTCTAGTTAAGGCTTTTTCTCCTTCGTCTTTACGCCAGAAAGCTTTTTCTTCTTATAGTTTCTTCCTCACAACAGCTAGATTTGGAATTCCCTGCCTGCTTCCCTGACCGTACTGATATGCAGGAATTTAAATGTAGCGTAAGCCAACACTTACGTCCAAGTGGCAATATGCTTTGTTAGGGGTGAACATGAGTAAAAAAAAAAAACAAAAAAAAAAGCATGAAAAGGAAAAACACATTTCAAATAATTAAGTAATCTCCCATGGATGGATTTTTTTAATCGAATTGTTTTGTTGTGATTGTTTTTTCAATGTCACATCGTTTTTTAACAATTGAATTTCAATTCTTCCAGTTCGAATGACTAAAAAATATAATTGATATTGTTTCATAATTTCTTGTCGACTTTGAAGCAAGATAGAAGATGTAAACGAGCGAGTATATAGATTAATTAATAGTATTCAAAAGATTTCTATACTTCTGCCAAATAAACAGTATATGTTCCCTATCTAGATAAACTTTTAGCCACGACAATAAAATTGAATGGTAATTTTCGAATTACTTAAAGTAGATTTTTTTCAAATGATTTAAAGTTGATTTAAATGTTTTTGTTTTTTTAATTTAAATTAGGCTGTGGTAACCAAGAGTTCGATATCAATTACATGTTCGATTTTGCTTTTCTGGGAATATCCGGAGGCGAATATGTCATAGACTTCATTAATATCGTCAACTCTGCTAAAAGATTCACAGCTGATGAATTACATGTTGGTCTCGTCACTCGATCATGTCCAGACAAGAAAGGTGAGTTTGAGTATATATATATATATATATATATATATATATATATATATATATATATATATATATATAAATCCGTAATCCTGTCTGTCCGTTTGTTTGTTTGTTCACAATTTGATTAATATATACAAAATTTCCTGCTGAAAACGGTTATCTATATAAATTTTATTTACTATAAGTTTTTCTGTATAAATAAATAGCATCACGATCAATATATATACACTATATTGAAGGCAATGTACATAATAGAACTAATCTAATTTGCATCTTATATTAAAGAAAATATTTTTAAATAATTCGCTCAATTAAAATTACTGATTATAGTAATGTAATTGATGTAATTGTTCTAGTTAAGAGTATTATTTAAAGTTAATTTATTTAAATTATTTTAATTCAAGTTATTTTGTACTATTTGCTAAACTGGCACATTTTAAGTAATTTTCACTGATATTTCACTTCCGGTTATGAACGGATATAGTTTTTAACCAAATCGAGAGATATGGTGATAAAATGATTTGTTTTAATTATTTATTTTCTATAAATGTAAAAGTTACAAATATTGATAAAAAAAATAAATAATTAGGCCAAGGATGATTTTATTTTTAGACGAAATATTTTAAATCGTTAGCCTCTATTAAAGTCTCGGCTATAAATGTCGATTCATTTTAAGGTCTGAGCACGTTTACCAAAAGGTTAAAATTTATTTCATACGGACGATTTTGAAATCATTTTTCAACTATTCACTTGACTGTCTGAATTTTATTATCGTTTTCATAATACTTTGAACAAGAAACAAGGGAAAGTAATGCTTTTTATATCAGATATATTCCTACGCGTTTTTTTTCACTTTTCTTTTCTTCAATTTTCTTTTGAGAAAGATCTTATGTTTTCCTGTCTGGGTAATTGATTTAGTATAATATAGACCTGAACGTCTGTGTGTGTATGTGTGTGTGTTTGTGTGTGTGTCTGGTCACGAATAGACTCCTATATGGTTGACGATTATAGAAAACTGATCCCATATAATGATAGAAGATGTATTAAGACACAGGAATTGGTATGTTTGATCTGGCAGAACGGTGGTTCATAAAAATTGTGGGGTATGCGTTTGCGCCTGGTCCACAAAGTATGGATATAAAATATTAAAAAATAAAAAAAAACCGTTTACAGGGTTCTTTTACATAGATGTTCATAAGAATACTTTGATAAGTATGTTTAAACTTAAATAGGGATGGTATAATAAAATTATGGGGTCTGCGTTCGCGCCTGGCCTCCATAGAATGCATATAGGTACAAACTTTAATAAAGTTTCCTCATATCAATCTGTGTAAGTATACTTCGATGATTATGTTTGAAGAAATATGGTATAATGAAATTATGTGGTGATCGTTCGCGTTTGTACTCACTTAATCGGCTTGTATTTTTGTACTCACTTAATCGGCTTGTATTTTTGTACTCACTTAATCGGCTTGTATTTTTGTACTCACTTAATCGGCTTGTATTTTTGTACTCACTTAATTGGGTTGTATTTTTGTACTCACTTAATCGGCTTGTATTTTTGTACTCACTTAATCGGCTTGTATTTTTGTACTCACTTAATCGGCTTGTAATTTGTACTCACTTAATCGGCTTTTATTTTTGTACTCACTTAATCGGCTTTTATTTTTGTACTACCCTTAATTGGCTTGTATTTTTGTACTCACTTAATCGGCGTGTATTTTTGTACTCACTTAATCGGCTTTTATCTTTGTACTCACTTAATTGGCTTTTATTTTTGTACTCACTTAATTGGCTTGTATTTTTGTACTCACTTAATCGGCTTGTATTTTTGTACTCACTTAATCGGCTTTTATCTTTGTACTCACTTAATTGGCTTTTATTTTTGTACTCACTTAATTGGCTTGTATTTTTGTACTCACTTAATTGGGTTGTATTTTTGTACTCACTTAATCGGCTTTTATTTTTGTACTCACTTAATTGGGTTGTATTTTTGTACTCACTTAATCGGCTTGTATTTTTGTACTCACTTAATCGGCTTGTATTTTTGTACTCACTTAATCGGCTTTTATCTTTGTACTCACTTAATTGGCTTTTATTTTTGTACTCACTTAATCGGCTGGTATTTTTGTACTCACTTAATCGGCTTGTATTTTTGTACTCACTTAATTAGGATGTATTTTTGTACTCACTTAATCGGCTTTTGATTTTGTACTCACTTAATTGGGTTGTATTTTTGTACTCACTTAATCGGCTTTTATTTTTGTACGCACTTAATTGGGTTGTATTTTTGTACTCACTTAATCGGCTTGTATTTTTGTACTCACTTAATCGGCTTTTATCTTTGTACTCACTTAATTGGCTTTTATTTTTGTACTCACTTAATTGGCTTGTATTTTTGTACTCACTTAATTCGCTTGTATTTTTGTACTCACTTAATCGGCTTTTATTTTTGTACTCACTTAATTGGGTTGCATTTTTGTACTCACTTAATCGGCTTTTATTTTTGTACTCACTTAATTGGGTTGTATTTTTGTACTCACTTAATCGGCTTGTATTTTTGTACTCACTTAATCGGCTTTTATCTTTGTACTCACTTAATTGGCTTTTATTTTTGTACTCACTTAATCGGCTTGTATTTTTGTACTCACTTAATCGGCTTGTATTTTTGTACTCACTTAATCGGCTTGTATTTTTGTACTCACTTAATCGGCTTGTATTTTTGTACTAACTTAATTGGGTTGTATTTTTGTACTCACTTAATCGGCTTTTATTTTTGTACTCACTTAATTGGCTTTTATTTTTGTACTCACTTAATTGGCTTGTATTTTTGTACTCACTTAATTGGCTTTTATTTTTGTACTCACTTAATCGGCTTTTATCTTTGTACTCACTTAATTGGCTTTTATTTTTGTACTCACTTAATCGGCTTTTATCTTTGTACTAACTTAATTGGCTTTTATTTTTGTACTCACTTAATCGGCTTTTATTTTTGTACTCACTTAATCGGCTTGTATTTTTGTGCTCACTTAATTAGGTTGTATTTTTGTACTCACTTAATCGGCTTTTGATTTTGTACTCACTTAATTGGGTTGTATTTTTGTACTCACTTAATCGGCTTTTACTTTTGTACGCACTTAATTGGGTTGTATTTTTGTACTCACTTAATCGGCTTGTATTTTTGTACTCACTTAATCGGCTTTTATCTTTGTACTCACTTAATTGGGTTGTATTTTTGTACTCACTTACTTGGCCTTTATTTTTGTACGCACTTAATTGGGTTGTATTTTTGTACTCACTTAATCGGCTTGTATTTTTGTACTCACTTAATCGGCTTTTATTTTTGTACTCACTTAATTGGGTTGTATTTTTGTACTCACGTAATTGGCTTTTATTTTTGTACTCACTTAATTGGGTTGTATTTTTGTACTCACTTAATCGGCTTGTATTTTTGTACTCACTTAATCGGCTTTTATCTTTGTACTCACTTAATCGGCTTGTATTTTTGTACTCACTTAATCGGCTTGTATTTTTGTACTCACTTAATTGGGTTGTATTTTTGTACTCACTTAATCGGCTTTTATTTTTGTACTCACTAAATTGGCTTTTATTTTTGTACTCACTTAATTGGCTTGTATTTTTGTACTCACTTAATCGGCTTGTATTTTTGTACTCACTTAATCGGCTTTTATCTTTGTACTCACTTAATTGGCTTTTATTTTTGTACTAACTTAATTGGCTTGTATTTTTGTACTCACTTAATTGGCTTGTATTTTTGTACTCACTTAATCGGCTTTTATTTTTGTACTCACTTAATTGGCTTTTATTTTTGTACTCACTTAATCGGCTTTTATTTTTGTACTCACTTAATTGGCTTTTATTTTTGTACTCACTTAATCGGCTTTTATCTTTGTACTCACTTAATTGGGTTGTATTTTTGTACTCACTTAATCGGCTTTTATTTTTGTACTCACTTAATCGGCTTTTATTTTTGTACTCACTTAATCGGCTTGTATTTTTGTACTAACTTAATTGGCTTGTATTTTTGTACTCACTTAATTCGCTTGTATTTTTGTACTCACTTAATCGGCTTGTATTTTTGTACTCACTTAATTGGCTTTTATTTTTGTACTCACTTAATCGGCTTGTATTTTTGTACTCACTTAATCGGCTTGTATTTTTGTACTCACTTAATTGGCTTTTATTTTTGTACTCACTTAATTGGCTTGTATTTTTGTACTCACTTAATCGGCTTTTATTTTTGTACTCACTTAATCGGCTTTTATCTTTGTACTCACTTAATTGGCTTTTATTTTTGTACTAACTTAATTGGCTTGTATTTTTGTACTCACTTAATTCGCTTGTATTTTTGTACTCACTTAATCGGCTTTTATTTTTGTACTCACTTAATTGGGTTGTATTTTTGTACTCACTTAATCGGCTTGTATTTTTGTACTCACTTAATTGGCTTGTATTTTTGTACTCACTTAATCGGCTTTTATCTTTGTACTCACTTAATTGGCTTTTATTTTTGTACTCACTTAATCGGCTTGTATTTTTGTACTCACTTAATCGGCTTGAATTTTTGTACTCACTTAATTAGGTAGTATTTTTGTACTCACTTAATCGGCTTTTGATTTTGTACTCACTGTATTGGGTTGTATTTTTGTACTCACTTAATCGGCTTTTATTTTTGTACGCACTTAATTGGGTTGTATTTTTGTACTCACTTAATCGGCTTGTATTTTTGTACTCACTTAATCGGCTTTTATCTTTGTACTCACTTAATTGGGTTGTATTTTTGTACTCACTTAATTGGCTTTTATTTTTGTACGCACTTAATTGGGTTGTATTTTTGTACTCACTTAATCGGCTTGTATTTTTGTACTCACTTAATCGGCTTTTATTTTTGTACTCACTTAATTGGGTTGTATTTTTGTACTCACTTAATTGGCTTTTATTTTTGTACTCACTTAATTGGGTTGTATTTTTGTACTCACTTAATCGGCTTGTATTTTTGTACTCACTTAATCGGCTTTTATCTTTGTACTCACTAAATTGGCTTGTATTTTTGTACTCACTTAATCGGCTTGTATTTTTGTACCCACTTTATTGGGTTGTATTTTTGTACTCACTTAATCGGCTTTTATTTTTGTACTCACTTAATTGGCTTTTATTTTTGTACTCACTTAATTGTCTTGTATTTTTGTACTCACTTAATCGGCTTTTATTTTTGTACTCACTTAATCGGCTTTTATCTTTGTACTCACTTAATTGGCTTTTATTTTTGTACTAACTTAATTGGCTTGTATTTTTGTACTCACTTAATTCGCTTGTATTTTTGTACTCACTTAATCGGCTTTTATTTTTGTACTCACTTAATTGGCTTGTTTTTTTGTACTCACTTAATCGGCTTGTATTTTTGTACTCACTTAATTGGCTTGTATTTTTGTACTCACTTAATCGGCTTTTATCTTTGTACTCACTTAATTGGCTTTTATTTTTGTACTCACTTAATCGGCTTGTATTTTTGTACTCACTTAATCGGCTTGTATTTTTGTACTCACTTAATTAGGTTGTATTTTTGTACTCACTTAATCGGCTTTTGATTTTGTACTCACTTAATTGGGTTGTATTTTTGTACTCACTTAATCGGCTTTTATTTTTGTACGCACTTAATCGGCTTGTATTTTTGTACTCACTTAATCGGCTTGTATTTTTGTACTCACTTAATCGGCTTGTATTTTTGTACTCACTTAATCGGCTTGTATTTTTGTACTCACTTAATCGGCTTTTATTTTTGTACTAACTTAATTGGGTTGTATTTTTGTACTCACTTAATCGGCTTGTATTTTTGTACTACCTTAATCGGCTTTTATCTTTGTACTCACTTAATCGGCTTGTATTTTTGTACTCACTTAATCGGCTTGTATTTTTGTACTCACTTAATCGGCTTGTATTTTTGTACTCACTTAATCGGCTTGTATTTTTGTACTCACTTAATTGGGTTGTATTTTTGTACTCACTTAATCGGCTTGTATTTTTGAACTCACTTAATCGGCTTTTATCTTTGTACTCACTTAATTGGCTTTTATTTTTGTACTCACTTAATTGGCTTGTATTTTTGTACTCACTTAATCGGCTTTTATTTTTGTACTCACTTAATCGGCTTTTATTTTTGTACTCACTTAATTGGGTTGTATTTTTGTACTCACTTAATCGGCTTGTATTTTTGTACTCACTTAATTGGCTTGTATTCTTGTGCTCACTTAATCGGCTTTTATCTTTGTACTCACTTAATTAACTTTTATTTTTGTACTCACTTAATCGGCTTGTATTTTTGTACTAACTTAATCGGCTTGTATTTTTGTACTCACTTAATTAGGTTGTATTTTTGTACTCACTTAATCGGCTTTTGATTTTGTATTCACTTAATTGGGTTGTATTTTTGTACTCACTTAATTGGCTTTTATTTTTGTACTCACTTAATCGGCTTTTATTTTTGTACTCACTTAATCGGCTTTTGATTTTGTACTCACTTAATTTGGTTGTATTTTTGTACTCACTTTATCGGCTTTTATTTTTGTACTCACTTAATTGGCGTGTATTTTTGTATTCACTTAATCGGCTTTTATCTTTGTACTAACTTAATCGGCTTTTATTTTTGTACTCACGTAATCGGCTTTTATCTTTGTACTCACTTAATTGGCTTGTATTTTTGTACTCACTTAATTGGCTTGTATTTTTGTACTCACTAAATTGGCTTGTATTTTTGTACTCACTTAATGCGCTCTTATTTTGTACTCACTTAATTGGCTTTTATTTTTGTACTCACTTAATTGGCTTTTATTTTTGTACTCACTTAATTGGCTTTTATTTTTGTACTCACTTAATTGGCTTTTATTTTTGTACTCACTTAATCGGCTTTTATCTTTGTACTCACTTAATTGGCTTGTATTTTTATACTCACTTAATTGGCTTGTATTTTTGTACTCACTAAATTGGCTTGTATTTTTGTACTCACTTAATGCGCTCTTATTTTGTACTCACTTAATTGGCTTTTATTTTTGTACTCACTTAATCGGCTTTTATCTTTGTACTCACTTAATCGGCTTTTATTTTTGTACTCACTTAATCGGCATTTATTTTTGTACTCACTTAATTGGGTTGTATTTGTGTACTCACTTAATCGGCTTTTATTTTTGTACTCACTTAATCGGCTTGTATTTTTGTAGTCACTTAATAGGCTTTTATTTTTGTACTCACTTAATCGGCTTTTATTTTGTACTCACGTAATCGGCTTGTATTTTTGTACTCACTTAATCGGCTTGTATTTTAGTACTCACTTAATCGGCTTTTATTTTTGTACTCACTTAATTGGGTTGTATTTTTGTACTCACTTAATCGGCTTGTATTTTTGTACTCACTTAATCGGCTTGCATTTTTGTACTCACTTAATCGGCTTTTATTTTTGTACTCACTTAATTGGGTTGTATTTTTGTACTCACTACATTGGCTAGTATTTTTGTACTCACTTAATCGGCTTTTATCTTTGTACTCACTTAATTGGCTTTTATTTTTGTACTCACTTAATTGGCTTGTATTTTTGTACACTCTTTATCGGCTTTTATCTTTGTACTCACTTAATTGGCTTTTATTTTTGTACTCACTTAATCGGCTTGTATCTTTGTACTCACTAAATTGGCTTGTATTTTTGTACTCACTTAATGCGCTCGTATTTTTTACTACCTTAATTGGCTTGTATTTTTGTACTCACTTAATCGGCTTTTATCTTTGTACTCACTTAATCGACTTTTATCTTTGTACTCACTAAATCGGCTTTTATTTTTGTACTCACTTAATTGGGCTGTATTTTTGTACTCACTTAATTGGGTTGTATTTTTGTACTCACTTAATCGGCTTTTATCTTTGTACTCACTTAATTGGGTTGTATTTCTGTACTCAATTGGCTTGTATTTTTGTACTCACTTAATTGGCTTGTATCTTTGCACTCACTTAATTGGCTTTTATCTTTGTACTCACTTAATTGGCTTGTATTTTTGTACTCACTTAATCGGCTTGTATCTTTGTACTCACTTAATGCGCTCGTATTTTGTATTCACTTAATTGGCTTTTATGTTTGTACTCACTTAATCGGCTTGTATTTTTGTACTCACTTAATCGGCTTTTATTTTTGTACTCACTTAGTCGGCTTGTATTTTTGTACTCACTTAATCGGCTTTTATTTTTGTACTCACTAAATTGGCTTGTATTTTTGTAATCACTTAATTGGCTTGTATTTTTATACTCACTTAATTGGGTTGTATTTTTGTCCTCACTTAATCGGCTTGTATTTTTGTACTCACTTAATCGGCTTTTATTTTTTTACTCACTTAATCGGCTTTTATTTTTGTACTCACTTAATTGGGTTGTATTTTTGTACTCACTTGGCTGGTATTTTTGTACTCACTTAATCGGCTTGTATTTTTGTACTCACTTAATCGGCTTTTATTTTTGTACTCACTTAATCGGCTTGTATTTTTGTACTCACTTAATCCGCTTTTATTGTTGTACTTACTTAATTGGCTTGTATTTTTGTACTCACTTAATTGGGTTGTATTTTTGTACTTACTTAATTGGGTTGTATTTTTGTACTCACTTAATTGGGTTGTATTTTTGTCCTCACTTAATCGGCTTTTTTTTTGTACTCACTTAATCGGCTTGTATTTTTGTACTCACTTAATCCGCTTTTATTGTTGTACTTACTTAATTGGGTTGTATTTTTGTACTCACTTAATTGGGTTGTATTTTTGTACTTACTTAATTGGCTTGTATTTTTGTACTCACTTAATTGGGTTGTATTTTTGTCCTCACTTAATCGGCTTGTATTTTTGTACTCACTTAATCGGCTTTTATTTTTGTACTCACTTAATCGGCTTTTATTTTTGTACTCACTTAATTGGGTTGTATTTTTTACTCACTTGGCTGGTATTTTTGTACTCACTTAATCGGCTTGTATTTTTGTACTCACTTAATCGGCTATTTTTTCTGTACTTACTTAATTGGCTTGTATTTTTGTACTCACTTAATTCGCTTGTATTTTTGTACTCACTTAATTGGCTTTTATTTTTGTACTCACTTACTCGGCTTGTATTTTTCTACTCACTTGATTGGCTTTTATTTTTGTACTCACTTAATTGGGTTGTATTTTTGTACTCACTTAATCGGCTTGTATTTTTGTACTCACTTAATCGGCTTGTATTTTTGTACTCACTTACTCGGCTTGTATTTTTGTACTCACTTAATCGGCTTTTATTTTTGTACTCACTTAATTGGGTTGTATTTTTGTACTCACTTAATTGGCTTTTATTTTTGTACTCACTTAATCGGCTTGTATTTTTGTACTCACTTAATCGGCTTGTATTTTTGTACTCACTTAATCGGCTTTTATTTCTGTACTTACTTAATTGGCTTGTATTTTTGTACTCACTTAATTCGCTTGTATTTTTGTACTCACTTAATTGGCTTTTATTTTTGTACTCACTTACTCGGCTTGTATTTTTCTACTCACTTGATTGGCTTTTATTTTTGTACTCACTAAATTGGGTTGTATTTTTGTACTCACTTAATCGGCTTGTATTTTTGTACTCACTTAATCGGCTTGTATTTTTGTACTCACTTACTCGGCTTGTATTTTTGTACTCACTTAATCGGCTTTTATTTTTGTACTCACTTAATTGGGTTGTATTTTTGTACTCACTTAATTGGCTTTTATTTTTGTACTAACTTAATTGGCTTGTATTTTTATACTCACTAAATTGGCTTGTATTTTTGTACTCACTTAATGCGCTCGTATTTTGTACTCACTTAATTGGCTTTTATTTTTGTACTCACTTAATCGGCTTTTATCTTTGTACTCACTTAATCGGCTTTTATTTTTGTACTCACTTAATCGGCTTTTATTTTTGTACTCACTTAATCGGCTTGTATTTTTGTACTCACTTAATTAGGTTGTATTTTTGTACTCACTTAATCGGCTTTTGATTTTGTACTCACTTAATTGGGTTGTATTTTTGTACTCACTTAATCGGCTTTTATTTTTGTACGCACTTAATTGGGTTGTATTTTTGTACTCACTTAATCGGCTTGTATTTTTGTACTCACTTAATCGGCTTTTATCTTTGTACTCACTTAATTGGGTTGTATTTTTGTACTCACTTAATTGGCTTTTATTTTTGTACGCACTTAATTGGGTTGTATTTTTTTACTCACTTAATCGGCTTTTATTTTTGTACTCACTTAATTGGCTTTTATTTTTGTACTCACTTAATTGGCTTGTATTTTTGTACTCACTTAATCGGCTTTTATTTTTGTACTCACTTAATCGGCTTTTATCTTTGTACTCACTTAATTGGCTTTTATTTTTGTACTAACTTAATTGGCTTGTATTTTTGTACTCACTTAATTCGCTTGTATTTTTGTACTCACTTAATCGGCTTTTATTTTTGTACTCACTTAATTGGGTTGTATTTTTGTACTAACTTAATCGGCTTGTATTTTTGTACTCACTTAATTGGCTTGTATTTTTGTACTCACTTAATCGGCTTTTATCTTTGTACTCACTTAATTGGCTTTTATTTTTTACTCACTTAATTGGCTTGTATTTTTGTACTCACTTAATCGGCTTTTATCTTTGTACTCACTTAATCGACTTTTATATTTGTACTCACTTAATCGGCTTTTATTTTTGTACTCACTTAATTGGGCTGTATTTTTGTACTCACTTAATCGGCTTGTATTTTTGTACTCACTGAATCGGCTTTTATTTTTGTACTCACTTAATTGGGTTGTATTTTTGTACTCACTTAATCGGCTTTTATCTTTGTACTCACTTAATTGGGTTGTATTTTTGTACTCAATTGGCTTGTATTTTTGTACTCACTTAATTGGCTTGTATCTTTGCACTCACTTAATTGGCTTTTATTTTTGTACTCACTTAATTGGCTTGTATTTTTGTACTCACTTAATCGGCTTGTATCTTTGTACTCACTTTATGCGCTCGTATTTTGTATTTACTTAATTGGCTTGTATTTTTGTACTCACTTAATCGGCTTGTATTTTTGTACTCACTTAATCGGCTTTTATTTTTGTACTCACTTAATCGGCTTGTATTTTTGTACTCACTTAATCCGCTTTTATTGTTGTACTTACTTAATTGGCTTGTATTTTTGTACTCACTAAATTGGGTTGTATTTTTGTACTTACTTAATTGGGTTGTATTTTTGTACTCACTTAATTGGGTTGTATTTTTGTCCTCACTTAATCGGCTTTTTTTTGTACTCACTTAATCGGCTTGTATTTTTGTACTCACTTAATCCGCTTTTTTTGTTGTACTTACTTAATTGGGTTGTATTTTTGTACTCACTTAATTGGGTTGTATTTTTGTACTTACTTAATTGGCTTGTATTTTTGTACTCACTACATTGGGTTGTATTTTTGTCCTCACTTAATCGGCTTGTATTTTTGTACTCACTTAATCGGCTTTTATTTTTGTACTAACTTAATCGGCTTTTATTTTTGTACTCACTTAATTGGGTTGTATTTTTTACTCACTTGGCTGGTATTTTTGTACTCACTTTATCGGCTTGTATTTTTGTACTCACTTAATCGGCTTTTATTTCTGTACTAACTTAATTGGCTTGTATTTTTGTACTCACTTAATTCGCTTGTATTTTTGTACTCACTAAATTGGCTTTTATTTTTGTACTCACTTACTCGGCTTGTATTTTTGTACTCACTTGATTGGCTTTTATTTTTGTACTCACTTAATTGGGTTGTATTCTTGTACTCACTTAATCGGCTTGTATTTTTGTACTTACTTAATCGGCTTGTATTTTTGTACTCACTTACTCGGCTTGTATTTTTGTACTCACTTAATCGGCTTTTATTTTTGTACTCACTTAATTGGGTTGTATTTTTGTACTCACTTCATTGGCTTTTATTTTTGTACTCACTTAATCGGCTTTTGTCTTTGTACTCACTTAATTGGCTTTTATTTTTGTACTAACTTAATTGGCTTGTATTTTTATACTCACTAAATTGGCTTGTATTTTTGTACTCACTTAATGCTCTCGTATTTTGTACTCACTTAATTGGCTTTTATTTTTGTACTCACTTAATCGGCTTTTACGTTTGTACTCACTTAATCGGCTTTTATTTTTGTACTCACTTAATCGGCTTTTATTTTTGTACTCACTTAATCGGCTTGTATTTTTGTACTCACTTAATTAGGTTGTATTTTTGTACTCACTTAATCGGCTTTTGATTTTGTACTCACTTAATTGGGTTGTATTTTTGTACTCACTTAATCGGCTTTTATTTTTGTACGCACTTAATTGGGTTGTATTTTTGTACTCACTTAATCGGCTTGTATTTTTGTACTCACTTAATCGGCTTTTATCTTTGTACTCACTTAATTGGGTTGTATTTTTGTACTCACTTAATTGGCTTTTATTTTTGTACGCACTTAATTGGGTTGTATTATTGTACTCACTTAATCGGCTTTTATTTTTGTACTCACTTAATTGGCTTTTATTTTTGTACTCACTTAATTGGCTTGTATTTTTGTACTCACTTAATCGGCTTTTATTTTTGTACTCACTTAATCGGCTTTTATCTTTGTACTCACTTAATTGGCTTTTATTTTTGTACTCACTTAATTCGCTTGTATTTTTGTACTCACTTAATCGGCTTTTATTTTTGTACTCACTTAATTGGGTTGTATTTTTGTACTCACTTAATCGGCTTGTATTTTTGTACTCACTTAATTGGCTTGTATTTTTGTACTCACTTAATCGGCTTTTATCTTTGTACTAACTTAATTGGCTTTTATTTTTGTACTAACTTAATTGGCTTGTATTTTTGTACTAACTTAATTGGCTTGTATTTTTGTACTCACTTAATTCGCTTGTATTTTTGTACTCACTTAATCGGCTTGTATTTTTGTACTCACTTAATTGCTTGTTTTTTTGTACTCACTTAATCGGCTTGTATTTTTGTACTCACTTAATTGGCTTGTATTTTTGTACTCACTTAATCGGCTTTTATCTTTGTACTCACTTAATTGGCTTTTATTTTTGTACGCACTTAATCGGCTTGTATTTTTGTACTCACTTAATCGGCTTGAATTTTTGTACTCACTTAATTAGGTAGTATTTTTGTACTCACTTAATCGGCTTTTGATTTTGTACTCACTGTATTGGGTTGTATTTTTGTACTCACTTAATCGGCTTTTATTTTTGTACGCACTTAATTGGGTTGTATTTTTGTACTCACTTAATCGGCTTGTATTTGTGTACTCACTTAATCGGCTTTTATCTTTGTACTCACTTAATTGGGTTGTATTTTTGTACTCACTTAATTGGCTTTTATTTTTGTACGCACTTAATTGGGTTGTATTTTTGTACTCACTTAATCGGCTTGTATTTTTGTACTCACTTAATCGGCTTTTATTTTTGTACTCACTTAATTGGGTTGTATTTTTGTACTCACTTAATTGGCTTTTATTTTTGTACTCACTTAATTGGGTTGTATTTTTGTACTCACTTAATCGGCTTGTATTTTTGTACTCACTTAATCGGCTTTTATCTTTGTACTCACTAAATTGGCTTGTATTTTTGTACTAACTTAATCGGCTTGTATTTTTGTACTCACTTAATTGGGTTGTATTTTTGTACTCACTTAATCGGCTTTTATTTTTGTACTCACTTAATTGGCTTTTATTTTTGTACTCACTTAATTGGCTTGTATTTTTGTACTCACTTAATCGGCTTTTATTTTTGTACTCACTTAATCGGCTTTTATCTTTGTACTCACTTAATTGGCTTTTATTTTTGTACTAACTTAATTGGCTTGTATTTTTGTACTCACTTAATTCGCTTGTATTTTTGTACTCACTTAATCGGCTTTTATTTTTGTACTCACTTAATTGGCTTGTTTTTTTGTACTCACTTAATCGGCTTGTATTTTTGTACTCACTTAATTGGCTTGTATTTTTGTACTCACTTAATCGGCTTTTATTTTTGTACTCACTTAATCGGCTTGTATTTTTGTACTCACTTTATATGCTTGTATTTTTGTACTCACTTAATCGGCTTTTATCTTTGTAGTTACTTAATTGGCTTTTATTTTTGTACTCACTTAATCGGCTTGTATTTTTGTACTCACTTAATCGGCTTGTATTTTTGTACTCACTTAATTAGGTTGTATTTTTGTACTCATGTAATTGGCTTTTATTTTTGTACTCACTTAATTGGCTTGTATTTGTGTACTCACTTAATCGGCTTGTATTTTTGTACTCACTGTATCGGCTTTTATTTTTGTACTCATGTAATTGGCTTTTATTTTTGTACTCACTTAATCGGCTTGTATTTTTGTACTCACTTAATCGGCTTGTATTTTTGTACTCACTTAATCGGCTTTTATTTTTGTACTAACTTAATTGGGTTGTATTTTTGTACTCACTTAATCGGCTTGTATTTTTGTACTACCTTAATCGGCTTTAATCTTTGTACTCACTTAATCGGCTTGTATTTTTGTACTCACTTAATCGGCTTGTATTTTTGTACTCACTTAATCGGCTTGTATTTTTGTACTCACTTAATCGGCTTGTATTTTTGTACTCACTTAAAAGGGTTGTATTTTTGTACTCACTTAATCGGCTTGTATTTTTGAACTCACTTAATCGGCTTTTATCTTTGTACTCACTTAATTGGCTTTTATTTTTGTACTCACTTAATTGGCTTGTATTTTTGTACTCACTTAATCGGCTTTTATTTTTGTACTCACTTAATCGGCTTTTATTTTTGTACTCACTTAATTGGGTTGTATTTTTGTACTCACTTAATCGGCTTGTATTTGTGTACTCACTTAATTGGCTTGTATTCTTGTGCTCACTTATATCGGCTTTTATCTTTGTACTCACTTAATTGACTTTTATTTTTGTACTCACTTAATCGGCTTGTATTTTTGTACTAACTTAATCGGCTTGTATTTTTTTACTCACTTAATTAGGTTGTATTTTTGTACTCACTTAATCGGCTTTTGATTTTGTACTCACTTAATTGGGTTGTATTTTTGTACTCACTTAATTGGCTTTTTTTTTTGTACTCACTTAATCGGCTTTTATTTTTGTACTCACTTAATCGGCTTTTGATTTTGTACTCACTTAATTTGGTTGTATTTTTGTACTCAGTTTATCGGCTTTTATTTTTGTACTCACTTAATTGGCGTGTATTTTTGTATTCACTTAATCGGCTGTTATCTTTGTACTAACTTAATCGGCTTTTATTTTTGTACTCACGTAATCGGCTTTTATCTTTGTACTCACTTAATTGGCTTTTATTTTTGTACTCACTTAATTGGCTTTTATTTTTGTACTCACTTAATCGGCTTTTATCTTTGTACTCACTTAATTGGCTTGTATTTTTGTACTCACTTAATTGGCTTGTATTTTTGTACTCACTAAATTGGCTTGTATTTTTGTACTCACTTAATGCGCTCTTATTTTGTACTGACTTAATTGGCTTTTATTTTTGTACTCACTTAATCGGCTTTTATCTTTGTACTCACTTAATCGGCTTTTATTTTTGTACTCACTTAATCGGCATTTATTTTTGTACTCACTTAATTGGGTTGTATTTGTGTACTCACTTAATCGGCTTTTATTTTTGTACTCACTTAATCGGCTTGTATTTTTGTAGTCACTTAATAGGCTTTTATTTTTGTACTCACTTAATCGGCTTTTATTTTTGTACTCACTTAATCGGCTTGTATTTTTGTACTCACTTAATCGGCTTGTATTTTAGTACTCACTTAATCGGCTTTTATTTTTGTACTCACTTAATTGGGTTGTATTTTTGTACTCACTTAATCGGCTTGTATTTTTGTACTCACTTAATCGGCTTGCATTTTTGTACTCACTTAATCGGCTTTTATTTTTGTACTCACTTAATTGGGTTGTATTTTTGTACTCACTACATTGGCTTGTATTTTTGTACTCACTTAATCGGCTTTTATCTTTGTACTCACTTAATCGACTTTTATCTTTGTACTCACTTAATCGGCTTTTATTTTTGTACTCAATTAATTGGGCTGTATTTTTGTACTCACTTAATTGGGTTGTATTTTTGTACTCACTTAATCGGCTTTTATCTTTGTACTCTTTTAATTGGGTTGTATTTTTGTACTCAATTGGCTTGTATTTTTGTACTCACTTAATTGGCTTGTATCTTTGCACTCACTTAATTGGCTTTTATCTTTGTACTCACTTAATTGGCTTGTATTTTTGTACTCACTTAATCGGCTTGTATCTTTGTACTCACTTAATGCGCTCGTATTTTGTCTTCACTTAATTGGCTTGTATGTTTGTACTCACTTAATCGGCTTGTATTTTTGTACTCACTTAATCGGCTTTTATTTTTGTACTCACTTAGTCGGCTTGTATTTTTGTACTCACTTAATCGGCTTTTATTTTTGTACTCACTAAATTGGCTTGTATTTTTGTAATCACTTAATTGGCTTGTATTTTTGTACTCACTTACTCGGCTTGTATTTTTGTACTCACTTGATTGGCTTTTATTGTTGTACTCACTTAATTGGGTTGTATTTTTGTACTCACTTAATCGGCTTGTATTTTTGTACTCACTTAATCGGCTTGTATTTTTGTACTCACTTACTCGGCTTGTATTTTTGTACTCACTTAATCGGCTTTTATTTTTGTACTCACTTAATTGGGTTGTATTTTTGTACTCACTTGGCTGGTATTTTTGTACTCACTTAATCGGCTTGTATTTTTGTACTCACTTAATCGGCTTTTATTTTTGTACTCACTTAATCGGCTTTTATTTTTGTACTCACTTAATTGGCTTGTATTTTTGTACTCACTTAATTGGCTTTTATTTTTGTACTCACTTACTCGGCTTGTATTTTTGTACTCACTTGATTGGCTTTTATTGTTGTACTCACTTAATTGGGTTGTATTTTTGTACTCACTTAATCGGCTTGTATTTTTGTACTCACTTAATCGGCTTGTATTTTTGTACTCACTTACTCGGCTTGTATTTTTGTACTCACTTAATCGGCTTTTATTTTTGTACTCACTTAATTGGGTTGTATTTTTGTACTCACTTAATTGGCTTTTGTTTTTGTACTCACTTAATCGGCTTTTATCTTTGTACTCACTTAATTGGCTTTTATTTTTTACTCACTTAATTGGCTTGTATTTTTGTACTCACTTAATCGGCTTTTATCTTTGTACTCACTTAATCGGCTTTTATCTTTGTACTCACTTAATCGGCTTTTATTTTTGTACTCACTTAATTGGGCTGTATTTTTGTACTCACTTAATCGGCTTGTATTTTTGTACTCACTTAATCGGCTTTTATTTTTGTACTCACTTAATTGGGTTGTATGTTTGTACTCACTTAATCGGCTTTTATCTTTGTACTCACTTAATTGGGTTGTATTTTTGTACTCAATTGGCTTGTATTTTTGTACTCACTTAATTGGCTTGTATCTTTGCACTCACTTAATTGGCTTTTATTTTTGTACTCACTTAATTGGCTTGTATTTTTGTACTCACTTAATCGGCTTGTATCTTTGTACTCACTTTATGCGCTCGTATTTTGTATTCACTTAATTGGGTTGTATTTTTGTACTCACTTAATCTGCTTGTATTTTTGTACTCACTTAATCGGCTTTTATTTTTGTACTCACTTAATCGGCTTGTATTTTTGTACTCACTTAATCCGCTTTTATTGTTGTACTTACTTAATTGGCTTGTATTTTTGTACTCACTTAATTGGGTTGTATTTTTGTACTTACTTAATTGGGTTGTATTTTTGTACTCACTTAATTGGGTTGTATTTTTGTCCTCACTTAATCGGCTTGTATTTTTGTACTCACTTAATCGGCTTGTATTTTTGTACTCACTTAATCCGCTTTTATTGTTGTACTTACTTAATTGGGTTGTATTTTTGTACTCACTTAATTGGGTTGTATTTTTGTACTTACTTAATTGGCTTGTATTTTTGTACTCACTTAATTGGGTTGTATTTTTGTCCTCACTTAATCGGCTTGTATTTTTGTACTCACTTAATCGGCTTTTATTTTTGTACTCACTTAATCGGCTTTTATTTTTGTACTCACTTAATTGGGTTGTATTTTTTACTCACTTGGCTGGTATTTTTGTACTCACTTAATCGGCTTGTATTTTTGTACTCACTTAATCGGCTTTTATTTCTGTACTTACTTAATTGGCTTGTATTTTTGTACTCACTTAATTCGCTTGTATTTTTGTACTCACTTAATTGGCTTTTATTTTTGTACTCACTTACTCGGCTTGTATTTTTCTACTCACTTGATTGGCTTTTATTTTTGTACTCACTTAATTGGGTTGTATTTTTGTACTCACTTAATCGGCTTGTATTTTTGTACTCACTTAATCGGCTTGTATTTTTGTACTCACTTACTCGGCTTGTATTTTTGTACTCACTTAATCGGCTTTTATTTTTGTACTCACTAAATTGGGTTGTATTTTTGTACTCACTTAATTGGCTTTTATTTTTGTACTCACTTAATCCGCTTTTATCTTTGTACTCACTTAATTGGCTTTTATTTTTGTACTAACTTAATTGGCTTGTATTTTTATACTCACTAAATTGGCTTGTATTTTTGTACTCACTTAATGCGCTCGTATTTTGTACTCACTTAATTGGCTTTTATTTTTGTACTCACTTAATCGGCTTTTATCTTTGTACTCACTTAATCGGCTTTTATTTTTGTACTCACTTAATCGGCTTTTATTTTTGTACTCACTTAATCGGCTTGTATTTTTGTACTCACTTAATTAGGTTGTATTTTTGTACTCACTTAATCGGCTTTTGATTTTGTACTCACTTAATTGGGTTGTATTTTTGTACTCACTTAATCGGCTTTTATTTTTGTACGCACTTAATTGGGTTGTATTTTTGTACTCACTTAATCGGCTTGTATTTTTGTACTCACTTAATCGGCTTTTATCTTTGTACTCACTTAATTGGGTTGTATTTTTATACTCACTTAATTGGCTTTTATTTTTGTACGCACTTAATTGGGTTGTATTTTTGTACTCACTTAATCGGCTTTTATTTTTGTACTCACTTTATTGGCTTGTATTTTTGTACTCACTTAATTGGCTTGTATTTTTGTACTCACTTAATCGGCTTGTATTTTTGTACTCACTTAATTGGCTTTTATTTTTGTACTCACTTAATCGGCTTTTATCTTTGTACTCACTTAATTGGCTTTTATTTTTGTACTAACTTAATTGGCTTGTATTTTTGTACTCACTTAATTCGCTTGTATTTTTGTACTCACTTAATCGGCTTTTATTTTTGTACTCACTTAATTGGGTTGTATTTTTGTACTCATTTAATCGGCTTGTATTTTTGTACTCACTTAATTGGCTTGTATTTTTGTACTCACTTAATCGGCTTTTATCTTTGTACTCACTTAATTGGCTTTTATTTTTTACTCACTTAATTGGCTTGTATTTTTGTACTCACTTAATCGGCTTTTATCTTTGTACTCACTTAATCGACTTTTATATTTGTACTCACTTAATCGGCTTTTATTTTTGTACTCACTTAATTGGGCTGTATTTTTGTACTCACTTAATCGGCTTGTATTTTTGTACTCACTTAATCGGCTTTTATTTTTGTACTCACTTAATTGGGTTGTATTTTTGTACTCACTTAGTCGGCTTTTATCTTTGTACTCACTTAATTGGGTTGTATTTTTGTACTCAATTGGCTTGTATTTTTGTACTCACTTAATTGGCTTGTATTTTTGTACTCAATTGGCTTGTATCTTTGTACTCACTTTATGCGCTCGTATTTTGTATTCACTTAATTGGGTTGTATTTTTGTACTCACTTAATCGGCTTGTATTTTTGTACTTACTTAATCGGCTTTTATTTTTGTACTCACGTAATCGTCTTGTATTTTTGTACTCACTTAATCCGCTTTTATTGTTGTACTTACTTAATTGGCTTGTATTTTTGTACTCACTTAATTGGGTTGTATTTTTGTACTTACTTAATTGGGTTGTATTTTTGTACTCACTTAATTGGGTTGTATTTTTGTCCTCACTTAATCGGCTTTTTTTTTGTACTCACTTAATCGGCTTGTATTTTTGTACTCACTTAATCCGCTTTTATTGTTGTACTTACTTAATTGGGTTGTATTTTTGTACTCACTTAATTGGGTTGTATTTTTGTACTTACTTAATTGGCTTGTATTTTTGTACTCACTTAATTGGGTTGTATTTTTGTCCTCACTTAATCGGCTTGTATTTTTGTACTCACTTAATCGGCTTTTATTTTTGTACTCACTTAATCGGCTTTTATTTTTGTACTCACTTAATTGGGTTGTATTTTTTACTCACTTGGATGGTATTTTTGTACTCACTTTATCGGCTTGTATTTTTGTACTCACTTAATCGGCTTTTATTTCTGTACTTACTTAATTGGCTTGTATTTTTGTACTCACTTAATTCGCTTGTATTTTTATACTCACTTAATTGGCTTTTATTTTTGTACTCACTTACTCGGCTTGTATTTTTGTACTCACTTGATTGGCTTTAATTTTTGTACTCACTTAATTGGGTTGTATTTTTGTACTCACTTAATCGGCTTGTATTTTTGTACTCACTTACTCGGCTTGTATTTTTGTACTCACTTAATCGGCTTTTATTTTTGTACTCACTTAATTGGGTTGTATTTTTGTACTCACTTAATTGGCTTTTATTTTTGTACTCACTTAATCGGCTTTTATCTTTGTACTCACTTAATTGGCTTTTATTTTTGTACTAACTTAATTGGCTTGTATTTTTATACTCACTAAATTGGCTTGTATTTTTGTACTCACTTAATGCGCTCGTATTTTGTACTCACTTAATTGGCTTTTATTTTTGTACTCACTTAATCGGCTTTTATCTTTGTACTCACTTAATCGGCTTTTATTTTTGTACTCACTTAATCGGCTTTTATTTTTGTACTCACTTAATCGGCTTGTATTTTTGTACTCACTTAATTAGGTTGTATTTTTGTACTCACTTAATCGGCTTTTGATTTTGTACTCACTTAATTGGGTTGTATTTTTGTACTCACTTAATCGGCTTTTATTTTTGTACGCACTTAATTGGGTTGTATTTTTGTACTCACTTAATCGGCTTGTATTTTTGTACTCACTTAATCGGCTTTTATCTTTGTACCCACTTAATTGGGTTGTATTTTTGTACTCACTTAATTGGCTTTTATTTTTGTACGCACTTAATTAGGTTGTATTTTTGTACTCACTTAATCGGCTTGTATTTTTGTACTCACTTAATTGGCTTTTATTTTTGTACTCACTTAATTGGCTTGTATTTTTGTACTCACTTAATCGGCTTTTATTTTTGTACTCACTTAATCGGCTTTTATCTTTGTACTCACTAAATAGGCTTTTATTTTTGTACTAACTTAATTGGCTTGTATTTTTGTACTCACTTAATTCGCTTGTATTTTTGTACTCACTTAATCGGCTTTTATTTTTGTACTCACTTAATTGGGTTGTATTTTTGTACTCACTTAATTAGGGTGTATTTTTGTACTCACTTAATCGGCTTTTGATTTTGAACTCACTTAATTGGGTTGTATTTTTGTACTCACTTAATCGGCTTTTATTTTTGTACGCACTTAATCGGCTTGTATTTTTGTACTCACTTAATCGGCTTGTATTTTTGTACTCACTTAATCGGCTTGTATTTTTGTACTCACTTAATCGGCTTGTATTTTTGTACTCACTTAATCGGCTTTTATTTTTGTACTCACTTAATTGGGTTGTATTTTTGTACTAACTTAATAGGCTTGTATTTTTGTACTCCCTTAATCGGCTTTTATCTTTGTACTCACTTAATCGGCTTGTATTTTTGTACTAACTTAATCGGCTTGTATTTTTGTACTCACTTAATCGGCTTGTATTTTTGTACTCACTTAATCGGCTTGTATTTTTGTACTCACTTAATTGGGTTGTATTTTTGTACTCACTTAATCGGCTTTTATCTTTGTACTCACTTAATTGGGTTGTATTTTTGTACTCACTTAATCGGCTTGTATTTTTGTAACTCACTTAATCGGCTTTTATCTTTGTACTCACTTAATTGGCTTTTATTTTTGTACTCACTTAATTGGCTTGTATTTTTGTACTCACTTAATCGGCTTTTATTTTTGTACTCACTTAATCGGCTTTTATTTTTGTACTCACTTAATTGGCTTTTATCTTTGTACTCACTTAATTGGCTTTTATTTTTGTACTCACTTAATTGGTTTGTATTTTTGTACTCACTTAATTCGCTTGTATTTTTGTACTCACTTAATCGGCTTTTATTTTTGTACTCACTTAATTGGGTTGTATTTTTGTACTCACTTAATCGGCTTGTATTTTTGTACTCACTTAATTGGCTTGTATTCTTGTGCTCACTTAATCTGCTTTTATCTTTGTACTCACTTAATTGACTTTTATTTTTGTACTCACTTAATCGGCTTGTATTTTTGTACTCACTTAATCGGCTTGTATTTTAGTACTCACTTAATCGGCTTTTATTTTTGTACTCACTTAATTGGGTTGTATTTTTGTACTAACTTAATCGGCTTGTATTTTAGTACTCACTTAATCGGCTTTTATTTTTGTACTCACTTAATTGGGTTGTATTTTTGTACTCACTTAATCGGCTTGTATTTTTGTACTCACTTAATCGGCTTGCATTTTTGTACTCACTTAATCGGCTTTTATTTTTGTACTCACTTAATTGGGTTGTATTTTTGTACTCACTACATTGGCTTGTATTTTTGTACTCACTTAATCGGCTTTTATCTTTGTACTCACTTAATTGGCTTTTTTTTGTACTCACTTAATTGGCTTGTATTTTTGTACACTCTTAATCGGCTTTTATCTTTGTACTCACTTAATTGGCTTTTATTTTTGTACTCACTTAATCGGCTTTTATCTTTGTACTCACTAAATTGGCTTGTATTTTTGTACTCACTTAATGCGCTCGTATTTTTTACTCACTTAATTGGCTTGTATTTTTGTACTCACTTAATCGGCTTTTATCTTTGTACTCACTTAATCGACTTTTATTTTTGTACTCACTTAATCGGCTTTTATTTTTGTACTCACTTAATTGGGCTGTATTTTTGTACTCACTTAATCGGCTTGTATTTTTGTACTCACTTAATCGGCTTTTATTTTTGTACTCACTTCATTGCGTTGTATTTTTGTACTCACTTAATCGGCTTTTATCTTTGTACTCACTTAATTGGGTTGTATTTTTGTACTCAATTGGCTTGTATTTTTGTACTCACTTAATTGGCTTGTATCTTTGCACTCACTTAATTGGCTTTTATTTTTGTACTCACTTAATTTGCTTGTATTTTTGTACTCACTTAATCGGCTTGTATCTTTGTACTCACTTAATGCGCTCGTATTTTGTATTCACTTAATTGGCTTGTATGTTTGTACTCACTTAATCGGCTTGTATTTTTGTACTCACTAAATCGGCTTTTATTTTTGTACTCACTTAGTCGGCTTGTATTTTTGTACTCACTTAATCGGCTTTTATTTTTGTACTCACTTAATTGGCTTGTATTTTTGTACTCACTTAATTGGCTTGTATTTTTGTACTCACTTAATTGGATTGTATTTTTGTCCTCACTTAATCGGCTTGTATTTTTGTACTCACTTAATCGGCTTGTATTTTTGTACTCACTTAATCGGCTTTTATTTTTGTACTCACTTAATTGGGTTGTATTTTTGTACTTACTTAATTGGCTTGTATTTTTGTACTCACTTAATCGGCTTTTATCTTTGTACTCACTTAATTGGCTTTTATTTTTTACTCACTTAATTGGCTTGTATTTTTGTACTCATTTAATCGGCTTTTATCTTTGTACTCACTTAATCGACTTTTATCTTTGTACTCACTTAATCGGCTTTTATTTTTGTACTGACTTAATTGGCCTGTATTTTTGTACTCACTTAATCGGCTTGTATTTTTGTACTCACTTAATCGGCTTTTATTTTTGTACTCACTTCATTGGGTTGTATTTTTGTACTCACTTAATCGGCTTTTATCTTTGTACTCACTTAATTGGGTTGTATTTTTGTACTCAATTGGCTTGTATTTTTGTACTCACTTAATTGGCTTGTATCTTTGCACTCACTTAATTGGCTTTTATTTTTGTACTCACTTAATTGGCTTGTATTTTTGTACTCACTTAATCGGCTTGTATCTTTGTACTCACTTAATGCGCTCGTATTTTGTATTCACTTAATTGGCTTGTATTTTTGTACTCACTTAATTGGGTTGTATTTTTGTCCTCACTTAATCGGCTTGTATTTTTGTACTCACTTAATCGGCTTTTATTTTTGTACTCACTTAATCGGCTTTTATTTTTGTACTCACTTAATTGGGTTGTATTTTTGTACTCACTTTGCTGGTATTTTTGTACTCACTCAATCGGCTTGTATTTTTGTACTCACTTAATCGGCTTTTATTTTTGTACTCACTTAATTGGCTTGTATTTTTGTACTCACTTAATTCGCTTGTATCTTTGTACTCACTTAATTGGCTTTTATTTTTGTACTCACTTACTCGGCTTGTATTTTTGTACTCACTTGATTGGCTTTTATTTTTGTACTCACTTAATTGGGTTGTATTTTTGTACTCACTTAATCGGCTTGTATTTTGTTACTCACTTAATCGGCTTGTATTTTTGTACTCACTTACTCGGCTTGTATTTTTGTACTCACTTAATCGGCTTTTATTTTTGTACTCACTTAATTGGGTTGTATTTTTGTACTCACTTAATTGGCTTGTATTTTTGTACTCACTTAATCGGCTTGTATTTTTGTACTCACTTAATCGGCTTTTATTTTTGTACTCACTTTATCGGCTTGTATTTTTGTACTCACTTAATCCGCTTTTATTGTTGTACTTACTTAATTGGCTTGTATTTTTGTACTCACTTAATTGGGTTGTATTTTTGTACTTACTTAATTGGGTTGTATTTTTGTACTCACTTAATTGGGTTGTATTTTTGTCCTCACTTAATCGGCTTTTATTTTTGTACTCACTTAATCGGCTTGTATTTTTGTACTCACTTAATCCGCTTTTATTTCTGTACTTACTTAATTGGCTTGTATTTTTGTACTCACTTAATTCGCTTGTATTTTTGTACTCACTTAATTGGCTTTTATTTTTGTACTCACTTACTCGGCTTGTATTTTTGTACTCACTTGATTGGCTTTTATTTTTGTACTCACTTAATTGGGTTGTATTTTTGTACTCACTTAATCGGCTTGTATTTTTGTACTCACTTAATCGGCTTGTATTTTTGTACTCACTTACTCGGCTTGTATTTTTGTACTCACTTAATCGGCTTTTATTTTTGTACTCACTTAATTGGGTTGTATTTTTGTACTCACTTAATTGGCTTTTATTTTTGTACTAACTTAATCGGCTTTTATCTTTGTACTCACTTAATTGGCTTTTATTTTTGTACTCACTTAATTGGCTTGTATTTTTGTACTCACTTAATTGGCTTGTATTTTTGTACTCACTTAATCGGCTTGTATTTTTGTACTCACTTACTCGGCTTTTATTTTTGTACTCACTTAATCGGCTTGTATTTTTGTACTCACTTAATCGGCTTGTATTTTTGTACTCACTTACTCGGCTTGTATTTTTGTACTCACTTAATCGGCTTTTATTTTTGTACTCACTTAATTGGGTTGTATTTTTTTACTCACTTAATTTGCTTTTATTTTTGTACTCACTTAATCGGCTTTTATCTTTGTACTCACTTAATTGGCTTTTATTTTTGTACTAACTTAATTGGCTTGTATTTTTGTACTCACTTAATTGGCTTGTATTTTTGTACTCACTTAATGCGCTCGTATTTTGTACTCTCTTAATTGGCTTTTATTTTTGTACTAATTTAATCGGCTTTTATCTTTGTACTCACTTAATCGGCTTTTATTTTTGTACTCACTTAATCGGCTTTTATTTTTGTACTAACTTAATTGGCTTGTATTTTTGTACTCACTTAATTCGTTTGTATTTTTGTACTCACTTAATCGGCTTTTATTTTTGTACTCACTTAATTGGGTTGTATTTTTGTACTCACTTAATCGGCTTGTATTTTTGTACTCACTTAATTGGCTTGTATTTTTGTACTCACTTAATCGGCTTTTATCTTTGTACTCACTTAATTGGCTTTTATTTTTGTACTCACTTTATCGGCTTGTATTTTTGTACTTACTTAATCGGCTTGTATTTTTGTACTCACTTGATTAGGTTGTATTTTTGTACTCACTTAATCGGCTTTTGATTTTGTACTCACTTAATTGGGTTGTATTTTTGTACTCACTTAATCGGCTTTTATTTTTGTACGCACTTAATCGGCTTGTATTTTTGTACTCACTTAATCGGCTTGTATTTTTGTACTCACTTAATCGGCTTGTATTTTTGTACTCACTTAATCGGCTTGTATTTTTGTACTCACTTAATCGGCTTTTATTTTTGTACTCACTTAATTGGGTTGTATTTTTGTACTCACTTAATCGGCTTGTATTTTTGTACTCCCTTAATCGGCTTTTATCTTTGTACTCACTTAATCGGCTTGTATTTTTGTACTCACTTAATCGGCTTGTATTTTTGTACTCACTTAATCGGCTTGTATTTTTGTACTCACTTAATCGGCTTGTATTTTTGTACTCACTTAATTGGGTTGTATTTTTGTACTCACTTAATCGGCTTTTATTTTTGTACTCACTTAATTGGCTTGTATTTTTGTACTCACTTAATCGGCTTGTATTTTTGAACTCACTTAATCGGCTTTTATCTTTGTACTCACTTAATTGGCTTTTATTTTTGTACTCACCTTATTGGCTTGTATTTTTGTACTAACTTAATCGGCTTTTATTTTTGTACTCACTTAATCGGCTTTTATTTTTGTACTCACTTAATTGGCTTTTATCTTTGTACTCACTTAATTGGCTTTTATTTTTGTACTCACTTAATTGGCTTGTATTTTTGTACTCACTTAATTCGCTTGTATTTTTGTACTCACTTAATCGGCTTTTATTTTTGTACTCACTTAATTGGCTTTTATTTTTGTACTCACTTAATCGGCTTGTATTTTTGTACTCACTTAATTGGCTTGTATTCTTGTGCTCACTTAATCGGCTTTTATCTTTGTACTCACTTAATTGACTTTTATTTTTGTACTCATTTAATCGGCTTCTATTTTTGTACTCACTTAATCGGCTAGTATTTTTGTACTCACTTAATTAGGTTGTATTTTTGTACTCACTTAATCGGCTTTTGATTTTGTACTCACTTAATTGGGTTGTATTTTTGTACTCACTTAATCGGCTTGTATTTTTGTACTCACTTAATCGGCTTTTATTTTTGTACTCACTTAATCGGCTTTTGATTTTGTACTCACTTAATTGGGTTGTATTTTTGTACTCACTTTATCGGCTTTTATTTTTGTACTCACTTAATTGGCGTGTATTTTTGTACTCACTTAATCGGCTTTTATCTTTGTACTCACTTAATCGGCTTTTATTTTAGTACTCACGTAATCGGCTTTTATCTTTGTACTCACTTAATTGGCTTTTATTTTTGTACTCACTGAATTGGCTTTAATTTTTGTACTCACTTAATCGGCTTTTATCTTTGTACTCACTTAATTGGCTTGTATTTTTGTACTCACTTAATTGGCTTGTATTTTTGTACTCACTAAATTGGCTTGTATTTTAGTAATCACTTAATGCGCTCTTATTTTGTACTCACTTAATTGGCTTTTGTTTTTTTACTCACTTAATCGGCTTTTATCTTTGTACTCACTTAATCGGCTTTTATTTTTGTACTCACTTAATCGGCATTTATTTTTGTACTCACTTAATTGGGTTGTATTTGTGTACTCACTTAATCGGCTTGTATTTTTGTACTCACTTAATCGGCTTGTATTTTTGTAGTCACTTAATTGGCTTTTATTTTTGTACTCACTTAATCGGCTTTTATTTTTGTACTCACTTAATCGGCTTGTATTTTTGTACTCACTTAATCGGCTTGTATTTTAGTACTCACTTAATCGGCTTTTATTTTTGTACTCACTTAATTGGGTTGTATTTTTGTACTCACTTAATCGGCTTGTATTTTTGTACTCACTTAATCGGCTTGCATTTTTGTACTCACTTAATCGGCTTTTATTTTTGTACTCACTTAATTGGGTTGTATTTTTGTACTCACTACATTGGCTTGTATTTTTGTACTCACTTAATCGGCTTTTATCTTTGTACTAACTTAATTGGCTTTTATTTTTGTACTCACTTAATTGGCTTGTATTTTTGTACACTCTTAATCGGCTTTTATCTTTGTACTCACTTAATTGGCTTTTATTTTTGTACTCACTTAATCGGCTTTTATTTTGTACTCACTAAATTGGCTTGTATTTTTGTACTCACTTAATGCGCTCGTATTTTTTACTCACTTAATTGGCTTGTATTTTTGTACTCACTTAATCGGCTTTTATCTTTGTACTCACTTAATCGACTTTTATTTTTGTACTCACTTAATCGGCTTTTATTTTTGTACTCACTTAATTGGGCTGTATTTTTGTACTCACTTAATCGGCTTGTATTTTTGTACTCACTTAATCGGCTTTTATTTTTGTACTCACTTCATTGGGTTGTATTTTTGTACTCACTTAATCGGCTTTTATCTTTGTACTCACTTAATTGGCTTGTATTTTTGTACTCACTTAATTGGGTTGTATTTTTGTACTCACTTTATTGGCTTGTATCTTTGCACTCACTTAATTGGCTTTTATTTTTGTACTCACTTAATTGGCTTGTATTTTTGTACTCACTTAATCGGCTTGTATCTTTGTACTCACTTAATGCGCTCGTATTTTGTATTCACTTAATTGGCTTGTATGTTTGTACTCACTTAATCGGCTTGTATTTTTGTACTCACTAAATCGGCTTTTATTTTTGTACTCACTTTGTCGGCTTGTATTTTTGTACTCACTTAATCGGCTTTTATTTTTGTACTCACTTAATTGGCTTGTATTTTTGTACTCACTTAATTGGCTTGTATTTTTGTACTCACTTAATTCGCTTGTATTTTTGTACTCACTTAATCGGCTTTTATTTTTGTACTCACTTAATTGGGTTGTATTTTTGTACTCACTTAATTAGGTTGTATTTTTGTACTCACTTAATCGGCTTTTGATTTTGTACTCACTTAATTGGGTTGTATTTTTGTACTCACTTAATCGGCTTTTATTTTTGTACGCACTTAATAAGCTTGTATTTTTGTACTCACTTAATCGGCTTGTATTTTTGTACTCACTTAATCGGCTTGTATTTTTGTACTCACTTAATCGGCTTGTATTTTTGTACTCACTTAATCGGCTTTTATTTTTGTACTCACTTAATTGGGTTGTATTTTTGTACTAACTTAATAGGCTTGTATTTTTGTACTCCCTTAATCGGCTTTTATCTTTGTACTCACTTAATCGGCTTGTATTTTTGTACTCACTTAATCGGCTTGTATTTTTGTACTCACTTAATCGGCTTGTATTTTTGTACTCACTTAATCGGCTTGTATTTTTGTACTCACTTAATTGGGTTGTATTTTTGTACTCACTTAATCGGCTTTTATCTTTGTACTCACTTAATTGGGTTGTATTTTTGTACTCACTTAATCGGCTTGTATTTTTGAACTCACTTAATCGGCTTTTATCTTTGTACTCACTTAATTGGCTTTTATTTCTGTACTCACTTTATTGGCTTGTATTTTTGTACTCACTTAATCGGCTTTTATTTTTGTACTCACTTAATCGGCTTTTATTTTTGTACTCACTTAATTGGCTTTTATCTTTGTACTCACTTAATTGGCTTTTATTTTTGTACTCACTTAATTGGTTTGTATTTTTGTACTCACTTAATTCGCTTGTATTTTTGTACTCACTTAATCGGCTTTTATTTTTGTACTCACTTAATTGGGTTGTATTTTTGTACTCACTTAATCGGCTTGTATTTTTGTACTCACTTAATTGGCTTGTATTCTTGTGCTCACTTAATCTGCTTTTATCTTTGTACTCACTTAATTGACTTTTATTTTTGTACTCACTTAATCGGCTTGTATTTTTGTACTCACTTAATCGGCTTGTATTTTAGTACTCACTTAATCGGCTTTTATTTTTGTACTCACTTAATTGGGTTGTATTTTTGTACTCACTTAATCGGCTTGTATTTTAGTACTCACTTAATCGGCTTTTATTTTTGTACTCACTTAATTGGGTTGTATTTTTGTACTCACTTAATCGGCTTGTATTTTTGTACTCACTTAATCGGCTTGCATTTTTGTACTCACTTAATCGGCTTTTATTTTTGTACTCACTTAATTGGGTTGTATTTTTGTACTCACTACATTGGCTTGTATTTTTGTACTCACTTAATCGGCTTTTATCTTTGTACTCACTTAATTGGCTTTTTTTTTTGTACTCACTTAATTGGCTTGTATTTTTGTACACTCTTAATCGGCTTTTATCTTTGTACTCACTTAATTGGCTTTTATTTTTGTACTCACTTAATCGGCTTTTATCTTTGTACTCACTAAATTTGCTTGTATTTTTGTACTCACTTAATGCGCTCGTATTTTTTACTCACTTAATTGGCTTGTATTTTTGTACTCACTTAATCGGCTTTTATCTTTGTACTCACTTAATCGACGTTTATTTTTGTACTCACTTAATCGGCTTTTATTTTTGTACTCACTTAATTGGGCTGTATTTTTGTACTCACTTAATCGGCTTGTATTTTTGTACTCACTTAATCGGCTTTTATTTTTGTACTCACTTCATTGCGTTGTATTTTTTTACTCACTTAATCGGCTTTTATCTTTGTACTCACTTAATTGGGTTGTATTTTTGTACTCAATTGGCTTGTATTTTTGTACTCACTTAATTGGCTTGTATCTTTGCACTCACTTAATTGGCTTTTATTTTTGTACTCACTTAATTTGCTTGTATTTTTGTACTCACTTAATCGGCTTGTATCTTTGTACTCACTTAATGCGCTCGTATTTTGTATTCACTTAATTGGCTTGTATGTTTGTACTCACTTAATCGGCTTGTATTTTTGTACTCACTAAATCGGCTTTTATTTTTGTACTCACTTAGTCGGCTTGTATTTTTGTACTCACTTAATCGGCTTTTATTTTTGTACTCACTTAATTGGCTTGTATTTTTGTACTCACTTAATTGGCTTGTATTTTTGTACTCACTTAATTGGATTGTATTTTTGTCCTCACTTAATCGGCTTGTATTTTTGTACTCACTTAATCGGCTTGTATTTTTGTACTCACTTAATCGGCTTTTATTTTTGTACTCACTTAATTGGGTTGTATTTTTGTACTTACTTAATTGGCTTTTATTTTTGTACTCACTTAATCGGCTTTTATCTTTGTACTCACTTAATTGGCTTTTATTTTTTACTCACTTAATTGGCTTGTATTTTTGTACTCATTTAATCGGCTTTTATCTTTGTACTCACTTAATCGACTTTTATCTTTGTACTCACTTAATCGGCTTTTATTTTTGTACTGACTTAATTGGCCTGTATTTTTGTACTCACTTAATCGGCTTGTATTTTTGTACTCACTTAATCGGCTTTTATTTTTGTACTCACTTCATTGGGTTGTATTTTTGTACTCACTTAATCGGCTTTTATCTTTGTACTCACTTAATTGGGTTGTATTTTTGTACTCAATTGGCTTGTATTTTTGTACTCACTTAATTGGCTTGTATCTTTGCACTCACTTAATTGGCTTTTATTTTTGTACTCACTTAATTGGCTTGTATTTTTGTACTCACTTAATCGGCTTGTATCTTTGTACTCACTTAATGCGCTCGTATTTTGTATTCACTTAATTGGCTTGTATTTTTGTACTCACTTAATTGGGTTGTATTTTTGTCCTCACTTAATCGGCTTGTATTTTTGTACTCACTTAATCGGCTTTTATTTTTGTACTCACTTAATCGGCTTTTATTTTTGTACTCACTTAATTGGGTTGTATTTTTGTACTCACTTTGCTGGTATTTTTGTACTCACTCAATCGGCTTGTATTTTTGTACTCACTTAATCGGCTTTTATTTTTGTACTCACTTAATTGGCTTGTATTTTTGTACTCACTTAATTCGCTTGTATCTTTGTACTCACTTAATTGGCTTTTATTTTTGTACTCACTTACTCGGCTTGTATTTTTGTACTCACTTGATTGGCTTTTATTTTTGTACTCACTTAATTGGGTTGTATTTTTGTACTCACTTAATCGGCTTGTATTTTGTTACTCACTTAATCGGCTTGTATTTTTGTACTCACTTACTCGGCTTGTATTTTTGTACTCACTTAATCGGCTTTTATTTTTGTACTCACTTAATTGGGTTGTATTTTTGTACTCACTTAATTGGCTTGTATTTTTGTACTCACTTAATCGGCTTGTATTTTTGTACTCACTTAATCGGCTTTTATTTTTGTACTCACTTTATCGGCTTGTATTTTTGTACTCACTTAATCCGCTTTTATTGTTGTACTTACTTAATTGGCTTGTATTTTTGTACTCACTTAATTGGGTTGTATTTTTGTACTTACTTAATTGGGTTGTATTTTTGTACTCACTTAATTGGGTTGTATTTTTGTCCTCACTTAATCGGCTTTTATTTTTGTACTCACTTAATCGGCTTGTATTTTTGTACTCACTTAATCCGCTTTTATTTCTGTACTTACTTAATTGGCTTGTATTTTTGTACTCACTTAATTCGCTTGTATTTTTGTACTCACTTAATTGGCTTTTATATTTGTACTCACTTACTCGGCTTGTATTTTTGTACTCACTTGATTGGCTTTTATTTTTGTACTCACTTAATTGGGTTGTATTTTTGTACTCACTTAATCGGCTTGTATTTTTGTACTCACTTAATCGGCTTGTATTTTTGTACTCACTTACTCGGCTTGTATTTTTGTACTCACTTAATCGGCTTTTATTTTTGTACTCACTTAATTGGGTTGTATTTTTGTACTCACTTAATTGGCTTTTATTTTTGTACTAACTTAATCGGCTTGTATCTTTGTACTCACTTAATTGGCTTTTATTTTTGTACTCACTTAATTGGCTTGTATTTTTGTACTCACTTAATTGGCTTGTATTTTTGTACTCACTTAATCGGCTTGTATTTTTGTACTCACTTACTCGGCTTTTATTTTTGTACTCACTTAATCGGCTTGTATTTTTGTACTCACTTAATCGGCTTGTATTTTTGTACTCACTTACTCGGCTTGTATTTTTGTACTCACTTAATCGGCTTTTATTTTTGTACTCACTTAATTGGGTTGTATTTTTGTACTCACTTAATTTGCTTTTATTTTTGTACTCACTTAATCGGCTTTTATCTTTGTACTCACTTAATTGGCTTTTATTTTTGTACTAACTTAATTGGCTTGTATTTTTGTACTCACTTAATTGGCTTGTATTTTTGTACTAACTTAATGCGCTCGTATTTTGTACTCTCTTAATTGGCTTTTATTTTTGTACTCACTTAATCGGCTTTTATCTTTGTACTCACTTAATCGGCTTTTATTTTTGTACTCACTTAATCGGCTTTTATTTTTGTACTCACTTAATCGGCTTGTATTTTTGTACTCACTTAATTAGGTTGTATTTTTGTACTCACTTAATTGGCTTTTATTTTTGTACTCACTTAATTGGCTTTTATTTTTGTACTCACTTAATTGGCTTGTATTTTTGTACTCACTTAATCGGCTTTTATTTTTGTACTCACTTAAACGGCTTTTATCTTTGTACTCACTTAATTGGCTTTTATTTTTGTACTAACTTAATTGGCTTGTATTTTTGTACTCACTAATTCGCTTGTATTTTTGTACTCACTTAATCGGCTTTTATTTTTGTACTCACTTAATTCGCTTGTATTTTTGTACTCACTTAATCGGCTTGTATTTTTGTACTCACTTAATTGGCTTGTATTTTTGTACTCACTTAATCGGCTTTTATCTTTGTACTCACTTAATTAGCTTTTATTTTTGTACTCACTTAATCGGCTTGTATTTTTGTACTTACTTAATCGGCTTGTATTTTTGTACTCACTTGATTAGGTTGTATTTTTGTACTCACTTAATCGGCTTTTGATTTTGTACTCACTTAATTGGGTTGTATTTTTGTACTCACTTAATCGGCTTTTATTTTTGTACGCACTTAATCGGCTTGTATTTTTGTACTCACTTAATCGGCTTGTATTTTTGTACTCACTTAATCGGCTTGTATTTTTGTACTCACTTAATCGGCTTGTATTTTTGTACTCACTTAATCGGCTTTTATTTTTGTACTCACTTAATTGGGTTGTATTTTTGTACTCACTTAATCGGCTTGTATTTTTGTACTCCCTTAATCGGCTTTTATCTTTGTACTCACTTAATCGGCTTGTATTTTTGTACTCACTTAATCGGCTTGTATTTTTGTACTCACTTAATCGGCTTGTATTTTTGTACTCACTTAATCGGCTTGTATTTTTGTACTCACTTAATTGGGTTGTATTTTTGTACTCACTTAATCGGCTTTTATTTTTGTACTCACTTAATTGGCTTGTATTTTTGTACTCACTTAATCGGCTTGTATTTTTGAACTCACTTAATCGGCTTTTATCTTTGTACTCACTTAATTGGCTTTTATTTTTGTACTCACCTTATTGGCTTGTATTTTTGTACTAACTTAATCGGCTTTTATTTTTGTACTCACTTAATCGGCTTTTATTTTTGTACTCACTTAATTGGCTTTTATCTTTGTACTCACTTAATTGGCTTTTATTTTTGTACTCACTTAATTGGCTTGTATTTTTGTACTCACTTAATTCGCTTGTATTTTTGTACTCACTTAATCGGCTTTTATTTTTGTACTCACTTAATTGGCTTTTATTATTGTACTCACTTAATCGGCTTGTATTTTTGTACTCACTTAATTGGCTTGTATTCTTGTGCTCACTTAATCGGCTTTTATCTTTGTACTCACTTAATTGACTTTTATTTTTGTACTCATTTAATCGGCTTCTATTTTTGTACTCACTTAATCGGCTAGTATTTTTGTACTCACTTAATTAGGTTGTATTTTTGTACTCACTTAATCGGCTTTTGATTTTGTACTCACATAATTGGGTTGTATTTTTGTACTCACTTAATCGGCTTGTATTTTTGTACTCACTTAATCGGCTTTTATTTTTGTACTCACTTAATCGGCTTTTGATTTTGTACTCACTTAATTGGGTTGTATTTTTGTACTCACTTTATCGGCTTTTATTTTTGTACTCACTTAATTGGCGTGTATTTTTGTACTCACTTAATCGGCTTGTATCTTTGTACTCACTTAATCGGCTTTTATTTTAGTACTCACGTAATCGGCTTTTATCTTTGTACTCACTTAATTGGCTTTTATTTTTGTACTCACTGAATTGGCTTTAATTTTTGTACTCACTTAATCGGCTTTTATCTTTGTACTCACTTAATTGGCTTGTATTTTTGTACTCACTTAATTGGCTTGTATTTTTGTACTCACTAAATTGGCTTGTATTTTAGTACTCACTTAATGCGCTCTTATTTTGTACTCACTTAATTGGCTTTTGTTTTTTTACTCACTTAATCGGCTTTTATCTTTGTACTCACTTAATCGGCTTTTATTTTTGTACTCACTTAATCGGCATTTATTTTTGTACTCACTTAATTGGGTTGTATTTGTGTACTCACTTAATCGGCTTTTATTTTTGTACTCACTTAATCGGCTTGTATTTTTGTAGTCACTTAATTGGCTTTTATTTTTGTACTCACTTAATCGGCTTTTATTTTTGTACTCACTTAATCGGCTTGTATTTTTGTACTCACTTAATCGGCTTGTATTTTAGTACTCACTTAATCGGCTTTTATTTTTGTACTCACTTAATTGGGTTGTATTTTTGTACTCACTTAATCGGCTTGTATTTTTGTACTCACTTAATCGGCTTGCATTTTTGTACTCACTTAATCGGCTTTTATTTTTGTACTCACTTAATTGGGTTGTATTTTTGTACTCACTACATTGGCTTGTATTTTTGTACTCACTTAATCGGCTTTTATCTTTGTACTCACTTAATTGGCTTTTATTTTTGTACTTACTTAATTGGCTTGTATTTTTGTACACTCTTAATCGGCTTTTATCTTTGTACTCACTTAATTGGCTTTTATTTTTGTACTCACTTAATCGGCTTTTATTTTGTACTCACTAAATTGGCTTGTATTTTTGTACTCACTTAATGCGCTCGTATTTTTAACTCACTTAATTGGCTTGTATTTTTGTACTCAGTTAATCGGCTTTTATCTTTGTACTCACTTAATCGACTTTTATTTTTGTACTCACTTAATCGGCTTTTATTTTTGTACTCACTTAATTGGGCTGTATTTTTGTACTCACTTAATCGGCTTGTATTTTTGTACTCACTTAATCGGCTTTTATTTTTGTACTCACTTCATTGGGTTGTATTTTTGTACTCACTTAATCGGCTTTTATCTTTGTACTCACTTAATTGGGTTGTATTTTTGTACTCACTTAATTGGGTTGTATTTTTGTACTCACTTTATTGGCTTGTATCTTTGCACTCACTTAATTGGCTTTTATTTTTGTACTCACTTAATTGGCTTGTATTTTTGTACTCACTTAATCGGCTTGTATCTTTGTACTCACTTAATGCGCTCGTATTTTGTATTCACTTAATTGGCTTGTATGTTTGTACTCACTTAATCGGCTTGTATTTTTGTACTCACTAAATCGGCTTTTATTTTTGTACTCACTTTGTCGGCTTGTATTTTTGTACTCACTTAATCGGCTTTTATTTTTGTACTCACTTAATTGGCTTGTATTTTTGTACTCACTTAATTGGCTTGTATTTTTGTACTCACTTAATTGGGTTGTATTTTTGTCCTCACTTACTCGGCTTGTATTTTTGTACTCACTTAATCGGCTTTTATTTTTTTACTCACTTAATCGGCTTTTATTTTTGTACTCACTTAATTGGGTTGTATTTTTGTACTCACTTGGCTGGTATTTTTGTACTCACTTAATCGGCTTGTATTTTTGTACTCACTTAATCGGCTTTTATTTTTGTACTCACTTAATCGGCTTTTATTTTTGTACTCACTTAATTGGCTTGTATTTTTGTACTCACTTAATTGGCTTTTATTTTTGTACTCACTTACTCGGCTTGTATTTTTGTACTCACTTGATTGGCTTTTATTTTTGTACTCACTTAATTGGGTTGAATTTTTGTACTCACTTAATCGGCTTGTATTTTTGTACTCACTTAATCGGCTTGTATTTTTGTACTCACTTACTCGGCTTGTATTTTTGTACTCACTTAATCGGCTTTTATTTTTGTAATCACTTAATTGGGTGATATTTTTGTACTCACTTAATTGGCTTTTATTTTTGTACTCACTTAATCGGCTTTTATCTTTGTACTCACTTAATTGGCTTTTATTTTTTACTCACTTAATTGGCTTGTATTTTTGTACTCACTTAATCGGCTTTTATCTTTGTACGCACTTAATCGACTTTTATATTTGTACTCACTTAATCGGCTTTTATTTTTGTACTGACTTAATTGGCCTGTATTTTTGTACTCACTTAATCGGCTTGTATTTTTGTACTCACTTAATCGGCTTTTATTTTTGTACTCACTTCATTGGGTTGTATTTTTGTACTCACTTAATCGGCTTTTATCTTTGTACTCACTTAATTGGGTTGTATTTTTGTACTCAATTGGCTTGTATTTTTGTACTCACTTAATTGGCTTGTATCTGTGCACTCACTTAATTGGCTTTTATTTTTGTACTCACTTAATTGGCTTGTATTTTTGTACTCACTTAATCGGCTTGTATCTTTGTACTCACTTAATGCGCTCGTATTTTGTATTCACTTAATTGGCTTGTATTTTTGTACTCACTTAATTTGGTTGTATTTTTGTCCTCACTTAATCGGCTTGTATTTTTGTACTGACTTAATCGGCTTTTATTTTTGTACTCACTTAATCGGCTTTTATTTTTGTACTCACTTAATTGGGTTGTATTTTTGTACTCACTTGGCTTGTATTTTTGTACTCACTTAATCGGCTTGTATTTTTGTACTCACTTAATCGGCTTTTATCTTTGTACTCACTTAATTGGCTTGTATTTTTGTACTCAGTTAATTCGCTTGTATTTTTGTACTCACTTAATTGGCTTTTATTTTTGTACTCACTTACTCGGCTTGTATTTTTGTACTCACTTGATTGGCTTTTATTTTTGTACTCACTTAATTGGGTTGTATTTTTGTACTCACTTAATCTGCTTGTATTTTTGTACTCACTTAATCGGCTTGTATTTTTGTACTCACTTACTCGTCTTGTATTTTTGTACTCACTTAATCGGCTTTTATTTTTGTACTCACTTAATTGGGTTGTATTTTTGTACTCACTTAATTGGCTTTTATTTTTGTACTCACTTAATCAGCTTTTATCTTTGTACTCACTTAATTGGCTTTTATTTTTGTACTAACTTAATTGCCTTGTATTTTTATACTCACTAAATTGGCTTGTATTTTTGTACTCACTTAATGCGCTCGTATTTTGTACTCACTTAATTGGCTTTTATTTTTGTACTCACTTAATCGGCTTTTATCTTTGTACTCACTTAATCGGCTTTTATTTTTGTACTCACTTAATCGGCTTTTATTTTTGTACTCACTTAATCGGCTTGTATTTTTGTACTCACTTAATCGGCTTTTATTTTTGTACTCACTAAATCGGCTTGTATTTTTGTACTCACTTAATCGGCTTTTATTTTTGTACTCATTTAATCGGCTTTTATTTTTGTATTCACTACAACGGCTTGTATTTTTGTACTCACTTAATCGGCTTGTATTTTTGTACTCACTTAATTGGGTTGTATTTTTGTACTCACTTAATCGGCTTGTATTTTTGAACTCACTTAATTGGCTTGTATTTTTGTACTCACTTAATCGGCTTTTATCTTTGTACTCACTTAATTGGCTTGTATTTTTGTACTCACTTAATCGGCTTGTATTTTTGTACTCACTTAATCGGCTTGTATTTTTGTACTCACTTAATCGGCTTGTATTTTTGTACTCACTTAATTAGGTTGTATTTTTGTACTCACTTAATCGGCTTGTATTTTTGTACTTACTTAATCGGCTTGTATTTTTGTACTCACTTACTCGGCTTTTATTTTTGTACTCACTTAATGTGGTTGTATTTTTGTACTCACTTTATCGGCTTTTATTTTTGTACTCACTTACTCGGCTTGTATTTTTGTACTCACTTAATCGGCTTTTATCTTTGTACTCACTTAATCGGCTTTTATTTTTGTACTAACTTAATCGGCTTTTATCTTTGTACTCACTTAATCGGCTTGTATTTTTGTACTCACTTAATCGGCTTTTATTTTTGTACTCACTTAATCGGCTTTTATCTTTGTACTCACTTAATCGGCTTTTATCTTTGTACTAACTTAATTGGCTTGTATTTTTGTACTCACTTAATTGGCTTGTATTTTTGTACTCACTAAATTGGCTTGTATTTTTGTACTCACTTAATGCGCTCTTATTTTGTACTCACTTAATTGGCTTTTATTTTTGTACTCACTTAATCGGCTTTTATCTTTGTACTCACTTAATCGGCTTTTATTTTTGTACTCACTTAATAGGCATTTAGTTTTGTACTCACTTAATTGGGTTGTATTTGTGTACTCACTTAATCGGCTTTTATTTTTGTACTTACATAATCGGCTTGTATTTTTGTACTCACTTAATTGGCTTTTATTTTTGTACTCACTTAATCGGCTTTTATTTTTGTACTACCTTAATCGGCTTGTATTTTTGTACTCACTTACTCGGCTTGTATTTTAGTAATCACTTAATCGGCTTTTATTTTTGTACTCACTTAATTGGGTTGCATTTTTGTACTCACTTAATCGGCTTGTATTTTTGTACTCACTTAATCGGCTTGCATGTTTGTACCTACTTAATCGGCTTTTATTTTTGTACTCACTTAATTGGGTTGTATTTTTGTACTCACTAAATTGGCTTGTATTTTTGTACTCACTTAATCGGCTTTTATCTTTGTACTCACTTAATTGGCTTTTATTTTCGTACTCACTTAATTGGCTTGTATTTTTGTACTCACTTAATCGGCTTTTATCTTTGTACTCCCTTGATTGGCTTTTATTTTTGTACTCACTTAATTGGCTTTTATCTTTGTACTCACTTCATTGGCTTTTATTTTTGTACTCACTTAATCGGCTTTTATCTTTGTACTCACTTAATTGGCTTTTATTTTTGTACTCACTTAATTAGCTTTTATCTTTGTATTCACTTAATTGGCTTTTATTTTTGTACTCACTTAATCGGCTTTTATCTTTGTACTCACGTAATTGGCTTTTATCTTTGTACTCACTTAATCGGCTTTTATTTTTGTACTCACTTTATCGGCTTTTATCTTTGTACTCACTTAATTGGCTTTTATTTTTGTACTCACTTAATCGGCTTGTATTTTTCTACTCACTTAATGCGCTCGTATTTTTTACTCACTTAATTGGCTTATATTTTTGTACTCACTTAATCGGCTTTTATCTTTGTACTCACTTAATGGGCTTTTATTTTTGTACTCACTTAATCGGTATGTATTTTTGTACTCACTTAATTTGGTTGTATTTTTGTACTCACTTAATCGGCTTGTATTTTTGTACTCACTTAATCGGCTTTTATTTTTGTACTCACTTAATCGGCTTTTATCTTTGTACTCACTTAATTGGGTTGTATTTTTGTACTCACTTAATTGGCTTGTATTTTTGTACCCACTTAATTGGCTTGTATCTTTGCACTCACTTAATTGGCTTTTATTTTTGTACTCATTTAATTGGCTTGTATTTTTGTACTCACTGAATCGGCTTGTATTTTTGTACTCACTTAATGCGCTCGTATTTTGTATTAACTTAATTGGCTTGTATTTTTGTACTCACTTAATCGGCTTGTATTTTTGTACTCACTTAATCGGCTTTTATTTTTGTACTCACTTAATTGGCTTGTATTTTTGTACTCACTTAATTGGCTTGTATTTTTGTACTCACTTAATCGGCTTGTATTTTTCTACTCACTTAATCGGCTTTTATTTTTGTACTCACTTAATTAAGTTGTATTTTTGTCCTCACTTAATCGGCTTGTATTTTTGTACTCACTTAATCGGCTTTTATTTTTGTACTCACTTAATACGCTTTTTTTTTGTACTCACTTAATTTGGTTGTATTTTTGTACTCACTTGGCTGGTATTTTTGTACTCACTTAATCGGCTTGTATTTTTGTACTCACTTAATGTGCTTGTATTTTTGTACTCACTTGATTGGCTTTTATTTTTGTACTCACTTAATTGGGTTGTATTTTTGTACTCACTAAATCGGCTTGTATTTTTGTACTCACTTAATTGGCTTGTATTTTTGTACTCACTTAATTGGCTTGTATTTTTGTACTCACTTAATGCGCTCGTATTTTGTACTCACTTAATCGGCTTGTATTTTTGTACTCACTTAATTGGCTTGTATTTTTGTACTCACTTAATTGGGTTGTATTTTTGTACTGACTTAATCGGCTTGTATTTTTGTACTCACTTAATTGGCTTGTATTTTTGTACTCACTTAATTGGGTTGTATTTTTGTACTCACTTAATCGGCTTGTATTTTTGTACTCACTTGGTCGGCTTTTATTTTTGTACTAACTTAATTGGCTTTTATTTTTGTACTCACTTAATCGGCTTGTATTTTTGTACTAACTTAATCGGCTTGTATTTTTGTACTCACTTAATCGGCTTGTATTTTTGTACTCACTTAATCGGCTTTTATTTTTGTACTCACTTAATTGCTTTTATTTTTGTACTCACTTGATCGGGTTTTATTTTTGTACTCACTTTATTGGCTTGTATTTTTGTACTCACTTAGTCGGCTTTTATTTTTGTACTCACTTAGTCGGCTTTTATTTTTGTACTCACTTAATTGGCTTTTATTTTTGTACTCACTTAATCGGCTTGTATTTTTGTACTCACTTAATCGGCTTTTATTTTTGTACTCACTTAATTGGCTTGTATTTTTGTACTCACTTAATTAGCTTTTATTTTTGTACTCACTTAATCGGCTTCTATTTTTGTACTCACTTAATTGGCTTGTATTTTTGTACTCACTTAATCGGCTTTTATTTTTGTACTCACTTAATTGGCTTTTATTTTTGTACTCACTTAATTGGCTTGTATTTTTGTACTCACCTAATCGGCTTTTATTTTTGTACTCACTTAATAGGCTTGTATTTTTGTACTCACTTAATTGGCTTGTATTTTTGTACTCACTTAATTGGCTTGTATTTTCGTACTCACTTAATTGGCTTGTATTTTTGTACTCACTTAATCGGCTTTTATGTTTGTACTCACTTAATTGGCTTTTATTTTTGTACTCACTTAATCGGCTTTTATTTTTGTACTCACTTAATCGGCTTGTATTTTTTTACTCATTTAATTGGGTTGTATTTTTGTACTCACTTAATTGTTTTGTATTTTCGTACTCATTTAATGGGCTTGTATTTTGGTACCTACTTAATTGGCTTGTATTTTTGTACTCACTTAATTGGTTTTTATTTTTGTACTCACTTAATTGGCTTGTATCTTTGCACTCACTTAATTGGCTTTTATTTTTGTACTCACTTAATTGGGTTGTATTTTTGTACTCACTTAATCGGCTTGTATTTTTGTACTCACTTAATGCGCTCGTATTTTGTATTCACTTAATTGGCTTGTATTTTTGTACTCACTTAATCGGCTTTTATTTTTGTACTCACTTAATCGGCTTTTATTTTTGTACTCACTTAATCGGCTTGTATTTTTGTACTCACTTAATCGGCTTTTATTTTTGTACTCACTTAATCGGCTTTTATTTTTGTACTCACTTAATTTGGTTGTATTTTTGTACTCACTTAATCGGCTTGTATTTTTGTACTCACTTAATTAGCTTGTATTTTTGTACTCACTTAATTGGCTTGTATTTTTGTACTCACTTAATCGGCTTGTATTTTTCTACTCACTTAATCGGCTTTTATTTTTGTACTCACTTAATTGGGTTGTATTTTTGTCCTCACTTAATCGGCTTGTATTTTTGTACTCACTTAATCGGCTTGTATTTTTGTACTCACTGAATCGGCTTGTATATTTGTACTCACTTAATCGGCTTTTATTTTTGTACTTACTAAATCGGCTTGTATTTTTGTACTCACTTAATCGGCTTTTATTTTTGTACTAACTTAATCGGCTTGTATTTTTGTACTCACTTAATCGGCTTTTATTTTTGTACTCACGTAATTGGGTTGTATTTTTGTATTCACTTAATCGGCTTGTATTTTTGTACTCACTTAATTGGGTTGTATTTTTGTACTCACTTAATCGGCTTTTATTTTTGTACTCACTTAATCGGCTTTTTTTTTGTACTCACTTAATTGGCTTATATTTTTGTACTCTCTTAATTGGCTTTTATTTTTGTACTCACTTAATCGGCTTTTATCTTTGTACTCACTTAATTGGCTTTTTTTTTTTACTCACTTAATTACGTTGTATTTTTGTACTCACTTAATCGGTTTTTATTTTTGTACTCACTTAATTGGCTTATATTTTTGTACTCTCTTAATTGGCTTTTATTTTTGTACTCACTTAATCGGCTTTTATCTTTGTATTCACTTAATTGGCTTTTATTTTTGTACTCACTTAATTGGCTTGTATTTTTGTACTCACTTAATTGGCTTGTATTTTTGTACTCACTTAATGCGCTCGTATTTTGTACTCACTTAATCGGCTTGTATTTTTGTACTCACTTAATTGGCTTGTATTTTTGTACTCACTTAATTGGGTTGTATTTTTGTACTGACTTAATCGGCTTGTATTTTTGTACTCACTTAATTGGCTTGTATTTTTGTACTCACTTAATTGGGTTGTATTTTTGTACTCACTTAATCGGCTTGTATTTTTGTACTCACTTGGTCGGCTTTTATTTTTGTACTAACTTAATTGGCTTTTATTTTTTTACTCACTTAATCGGCTTGTATTTTTGTACTAACTTAATCGGCTTGTATTTTTGTACTCACTTAATCGGCTTGTATTTTTGTACTCACTTAATCGGCTTTTATTTTTGTACTCACTTAATTGCTTTTATTTTTGTACTCATTTAATCGGGTTTTATTTTTGTACTCACTTTATTGGCTTGTATTTTTGTACTCACTTAGTCGGCTTTTATTTTTGTACTCACTTAATTGGCTTTTATTTTTGTACTCACTTAATCGGCTTGTATTTTTGTACTCACTTAATCGGCTTTTATTTTTTGTACTCACTTCATTGGCTTGTATTTTTGTACTCACTTAATTGGCTTTTATTTTTGTACTCACTTAATCGGCTTCTATTTTTGTACTCACTTAATTCGCTTTTATTTTTGTACTCACTTAATCGGCTTTTATGTTTGTACTCACTTAATTGGCTTTTATTTTGGTACTCACTTAATTGGCTTGTATTTTTGTACTCACCTTATCGGTTTTTATTTTTGTACTCACTTAATCGGCTTGTATTTTTGTACTCACTTAATTGGGTTGTATTTTTGTACTCACTTAATTGGCTTGTATTTTCGTACTCACTTAATTGGCTTGTATTTTTGTACTCACTTAATCAGCTTTTATTTTTGTACTCACTTAATTGGCTTTTATTTTTGTACTCACTTAATTGGGTTGTATTTTTGTCCTCACTTAATCGGCTTGTATTTTTGTACTCACTTAATCGGCTTGTATTTTTGTACTCACTGAATCGGCTTGTATTTTTGTACTCACTTAATCGGCTTTTATTTTTGTACTTACTAAATCGGCTTGTATTTTTGTACTCACTTAATCGGCTTTTATTTTTGTACTAACTTAATCGGCTTTTATTTTTGTACTCACTACAACGGCTTGTATTTTTGTACTCACTTAATCGGCTTTTATTTTTGTACTCACGTAATTGGGTTGTATTTTTGTATTCACTTAATCGGCTTGTATTTTTGTACTCACTTAATTGGGTTGTATTTTTGTACTCACTTAATCGGCTTTTATTTTTGTACTCACTTAATCGGCTTTTATTTTTTGTACTCACTTAATTGGCTTATATTTTTGTACTCTCTTAATTGGCTTTTATTTTTGTACTCACTTAATCGGCTTTTATCTTTGTACTCACTTAATTGGCTTTTTTTTTTTTACTCACTTAATTACGTTGTATTTTTGTACTCACTTAATCGGTTTTTATTTTTGTACTCACTTAATTGGCTTATATTTTTGTACTCTCTTAATTGGCTTTTATTTTTGTACTCACTTAATCGGCTTTTATCTTTGTATTCACTTAATTGGCTTTTATTTTTGTACTCACTTAATTGGCTTGTATTTTTGTACTCACTTAATTGGCTTGTATTTTTGTACTCACTTAATGCGCTCGTATTTTGTACTCACTTAATCGGCTTGTATTTTTGTACTCACTTAATTGGCTTGTATTTTTGTACTCACTTAATTGGGTTGTATTTTTGTACTGACTTAATCGGCTTGTATTTTTGTACTCACTTAATTGGCTTGTATTTTTGTACTCACTTAATTGGGTTGTATTTTTGTACTCACTTAATCGGCTTGTATTTTTGTACTCACTTGGTCGGCTTTTATTTTTGTACTCACTTAATTGGCTTTTATTTTTTTACTCACTTAATCGGCTTGTATTTTTGTACTAACTTAATCGGCTTGTATTTTTGTACTCACTTAATCGGCTTGTATTTTTGTACTCACTTAATCGGCTTTTATTTTTGTACTCACTTAATTGCTTTTATTTTTGTACTCACTTAATCGGGTTTTATTTTTGTACTCACTTTATTGGCTTGTATTTTTGTACTCACTTAGTCGGCTTTTATTTTTGTACTCACTTAATTGGCTTTTATTTTTGTACTCACTTAATCGGCTTGTATTTTTGTACTCACTTAATCGGCTTTTATTTTTTGTACTCACTTCATTGGGTTGTATTTTTGTACTCACTTAATTGGCTTTTATTTTTGTACTCACTTAATCGGCTTCTATTTTTGTACTCACTTAATTCGCTTTTATTTTTGTACTCACTTAATCGGCTTTTATTTTTGTACTCACTTAATTGGCTTTTATTTTGGTACTCACTTAATTGGCTTGTATTTTTGTACTCACCTAATCGGTTTTTATTTTTGTACTCACTTAATCGGCTTGTATTTTTGTACTCACTTAATTGGGTTGTATTTTTGTACTCACTTAATTGGCTTGTATTTTCGTACTCACTTAATTGGCTTGTATTTTTGTACTCACTTAATCAGCTTTTATTTTTGTACTCACTTAATTGGCTTTTGTTTTTGTACTCACTTAATCGGCTTTTATTTTTGTACTCACTTAATCGGCTTGTATTGTTGTACTCATTTAATTGGTTGTAGTTTTGTACTCACTTAATTGTTTTGTATTTTTGTACTCATTTAATGGGCTTGTATTTTGGTACGTACTTAATTGGCTTGTATTTTTGTACTCACTTAATTGGTTTTTACTTTTGTACTCACTTAATTGGCTTTTATTTTTGTACTCACTTAATCGGCTTGTATTTTTGTACTAACTTAATCGGCTTTTATTTTTGTACTCATGTAATTGGCTTTTATTTTTGTACTCACTTAATTGGCTTCTATTTGTGTACTCACTTAATCGGCTTGTATTTTTGTACTCACTGTATCGGCTTTTATTTTTGTACTCATGTAATTGGCTTTTATTTTTGTACTCACTTAATCGGCTTTTATTTTTGTACTCACTTAATCGCCTTTTATTTTCGGTACTCACTTAATTGGCTTTTATTTTTGTACTAACTTAATTGGCTTGTATTTTTGTACTCACTAAATTCGCTTGTATTTTTGTACTCACTTAATCGGCTTTTATTTTTGTACTCACTTAATTGGGTTGTATTTTTGTACTCACTTAATCGGCTTGTATTTTTGTACTCACTTAATTGGCTTGTATTTTTGTACTCACTTAATCGGCTTTTATCTTTGTACTCACTTAATTGGCTTTTATTTTTGTACTCACTTAATCGGCTTGTATTTTTGTACTCACTTAATCGGCTTGTATTTTTGTACTCACTTAATTGGGTTGTATATTTGTACTCACTTAATCGGCTTTTGATTTTGTACTCACTTAATTGGGTTGTATTTTTGTACTCACTTAATCGGCTTTAATTTTTGTACGCATTTAATTGGGTTGTATTTTTGTACTCACTTAATCGGCTAGTATTTTTGTACTCACTTAATTGGGTTGTATTTTTGTACTCACTTAATCGGCTTGTATTTTTGTACTCACTTAATCGGCTTGTATTTTTGTACTCACTTAATTAGGTTGTATTTTTGTACTCACTTAATCGGCTTTTGATTTTGTACTCACTTAATTGGGTTGTATTTTTGTACTCACTTAATCGGCTTTTATTTTTGTACGCACTTAATTGGGTTGTATTTTTGTACTCACTTAATCGGCTTTTATTTTTGTACTCACTTAATTGGGTTGTATTTTTGTACTCACTTAATCGGCTTGTATTTTTGTACTCACTTAATCGGCTTGTATTTTTGTACTCACTTAATCGGCTTTTATTTTTGTACTCACTTAATTGGCTTGTATTTTTGTACTCACTTAATTCGCTTGTATTTTTGTACTCACTTAATCGGCTTTTATTTTTGTACTCACTTAATTGGGTTGTATTTTTGTACTCACTTAATCGGCTTTTATTTTTGTACTCACTTAATTGGGTTGTATTTTTGTACTCACTTAATCGGCTTGTATTTTTGTACTCACTTAATCGGCTTTTATCTTTCTACTCACTTAATTGGCTTTTATTTTTGTACTCACTTAATCAGCTTTTATTTTTGTACTCACTTAATTGGCTTTTATTTTTGTACTCACTTAATCGGCTTGTATTTTTGTACTCACTTAATCGGCTTGTATTTTTGTACTCATTTAATTGGGTTGTATTTTTGTACTCACTTAATTGTTTTGTATTTTTGTACTCATTTAATGGGCTTGTATTTTGGTACGTACTTAATTGGCTAGTATTTTTGTACTCACTTAATTGGTTTTTATTTTTGTACTCACTTAATTGGCTTTTATTTTTGTACTCACTTAATCGGCTTCTATTTTTGTACTAACTTAATCGGCTTTTATTTTTGTACTCATGTAATTGGCTTTTATTTTTGTACTCAATTAATTGGCTTGTATTTGTGTACTCACTTAATCGGCTTGTATTTTTGTACTCACTGTATCGGCTTTTATTTTTGTACTCATGTAATTGGCTTTTATTTTTGTACTCACTTAATCGGCTTTTATCTTTGTACTCACTTAATCGCCTTTTATTTTTGGTACTCACTTAATCGGCTTTTATTTTTGTACTCACTTAATCGGCTTTTATCTTTGTACTCACTTAATTGGCTTTTATTTTTGTACTAACTTAATTTGCTTGTATTTTTGTACTCACTAAATTCGCTTGTATTTTTGTACTCACTTAATCGGCTTTTATTTTTCTACTCACTTAATTGGGTTGTATTTTTGTACTCACTTAATCGGCTTGTATTTTTGTACTCACTTAATTGGCATTTATTTTTGTACTCACTTAATCGGCTTTTATCTTTGTACTCACTTAATTGGCTTTTATTTTTGTACTCACTTAATCGGCTTGTATTTTTGTACTCACTTAATCGGCTTGTATTTTTGTACTCACTTAATTGGGTTGTATTTTTGTACTCACTTAATCGGCTTTTGATTTTGTACTCACTTAATTGGGTTGTATTTTTGTACTCACTTAATCGGCTTTTATTTTTGTACGCACTTAATTGGGTTGTATTTTTGTACTCACTTAATCGGCTTGTATTTTTGTACTCACTTAATTGGGTTGTATTTTTGTACTCACTTAATCGGCTTGTATTTTTGTACTCACTTAATCGGCTTGTATTTTTGTACTCACTTAATTAGGTTGTATTTTTGTACTCACTTAATCGGCTTTTGATTTTGTACTGACTTAATTGGGTTGTATTTTTGTACTCACTTAATCGGCTTTTATTTTTGTACGCACTTAATTGGGTTGTATTTTTGTACTCACTTAATCGGCTTTTATTTTTGTACTCACTTAATTGGGTTGTATTTTTGTACTCACTTAATCGGCTTGTATTTTTGTACTCACTTTATCGGCTTGTATTTTTGTACTCACTTAATCGGCTTTTATTTTTGTACTCACTTAATTGGCTTGTATTTTTGTACTCACTTAATTCGCTTGTATTTTTGTACTCACTTAATCGGCTTTTATTTTTGTACTCACTTAATTGGGTTGTATTTTTGTACTCACTTAATCGGCTTTTATTTTTGTACTCACTTAATTGGGTTGTATTTTTTTACTCACTAAATCGGCTTGTATTTTTGTACTCACTTAATCGGCTTTTATCTTTGTACTCACTTAATTGGCTTTTATTTTTGTACTCACTTAATCGGCTTGTATTTTTGTACTCACTGTATCGGCTTTTATTTTTGTACTCATGTAATTGGCTTTTATTTTTGTACTCACTTAATCGGCTTTTATCTTTGTACTCACTTAATCGCCTTTTATTTTTGGTACTCACTTAATCGGCTTGTATTTTTGTACTCACTTAATAGTCTTGTATTTTAGTACTCACTTAATTGGCTCGTATTTTGTACTCACTTAATTGGCTTATATTTTTGTACTCACTTAATCGGCTTGTATTTTTGTACTCACTTAATTAACTTTTATTTTTTTACTAACTTAATTGGCTTGTATTTTTGTACTCACATTATTGGCTTGTATTTTTGTACTCACTTAATTGGCTCGTATTTTGTACTCACTTAATTGGCTGTTATTGTTTTACTAACTTAATCGGCTTGTATTTTTGTACTCACTTAATTGGCTTATATTTTTGTACTCACTTAATTGACTTGTATTTTTGTACTCACTTAATTGGCTTTTATTTTTGTACTCACTTAATTGGCTTTTATTTTTTTACTAACTTAATTGGCTTTTATTTTTGTACTCACTTAATCGGCTTTTATTTTTTTACTCACTTAATTGGCTTGTATATTTGTACTTACTTAATTGGCTTGTATTTTTGTACTCACTTAATTCGCTTGTATTTATGTACTTACTTAATTGGCTTTTATTTTTGTACTCACTTAATCGGCTTTTATTTTTGTACTCACTTAATTGGCTTGTATATTTGTACTTACTTAATTGGCTTTTATTTTTGTACTCACTTAATTGGCTTGTATTTTTGTACTTACTTAATTGGCTTTTATTTTTGTACTCACTTAATTGGCTTTTATTTTTTTACTAACTTAATTGGCTTTTATTTTTGTACTCACTTAATCGGCTTTTATTTTTGTACTCACTTTATTGGCTTGTATATTTGTACTCACTTAATCGGCTTGTATTTTTGTACTCACTTAATTCGCTTGTATTTATGTACTCACTAAATTGGCTTTTATTTTTGTACTCAGTTAATAGGCTTGCATTTTTGTAGTCACTTAATTAGCTTGTATATTTGTACTCACTTAATTGGCTTGTATTTTTGTACTTACTTAATTGGCTTGTATTTTTGTACTCACTTAATCGGCTTTTATTTTTGTACTCACTTAATTGGGTTGTATTTTTGTACTCACTTAATTGGGTTGTATTTTTGTACTCACTTAATTGGCTTGTATTTTTGTACTTACTTAATTAGCTTGTATTTTTGTACTCACTTAATCGGCTTTTATTTGTGTACTCACTTAATTGGGTTGTATTTTTGTACTCACTTAATTGGGTTGTATTTTTGTACTCACTTAATTGGCTTGTATTTTTGTACTCACTTAATTTGCTTGTATTTTTGTACTCACTTAATGTGGTTGTATTTTTGTACTCACTTAATTGGCTTGTATTTTTGTACTCACTTAATTGGCTTGTATTTTTGTACTCACTTAATCGGATTTTATCTTTGTACTAACTTAATTGGCTTGTATTTTAGTACTAACTTAATTGGCTTGTATTTTTGTACTCACTTTATTGGCTTGTATTTTTGTACTCACTTAATTTGCTTGTCGAATATGTTTCTCTTAACTCATCTCATTCCAGAATCTACCATCATTTTTAGCACTTTATTATTCATAATTACGTCGTTACCGTTGAATTTTTATGATTTATACTCATTAAATCTAAATTCATGGAATATTCTGTATATCTCGAGCTAAAACTCCCTCATGTACGATAAAAATAAAAAAATTCAAACATTATAACATACTTCTGAAGGAAAATATGTTGCTGTCATTTTTGTGACCAAAATGAGATTACAATGTGTATATGAAGCGTCAAAATCCAAGCATCCACTTCCGGGTAATAAAAAAAAACTCACTCGGAATGTTCAACAATTACTAGTTATCACAATATCCACTATTAGTTGCAACAAGGCAGACATCAGTTGCTTCTCTTGACTTCATGCTGTTTATTTACGCATCACTTGAATTTTTTCCGAATAATATTTTCATTAATCATTAATTTTCTACTTCATTGTTTTTCATATTTTGGGATATGTTACTTATTTCGACATGGCAATTAAGTAAATATCAATGGGTTTTTTAATGAAATCCAATGTTTCAATTATTGCTTCAATAACGAAAAACACTGAAAATTTTCCAAAATCCAAGTAGTTTACAATAGAAATATCCGACTAATACGTTAACTGTAATATGTATAGATTCAGTAAAACTAAAACTGCATTAATTTAATAGATAAAAATTGATTCAATTAAAATATTTTTTTATTAGTGACTAGCAACGATAATTGGGAACACAACAAAACCAGTTCTGAGTATGTTTGTTTCGCCATAAAAAAGTTATGTTGTAATAGCATGTTATTTAATCGCTGTGTCCGGTTATTCAAAATGCCTTTGTCAACTCTACATGTTAGCATGTATTGTTGTCGCTGACGCAAAATATATACACACAGCGAAGTAAAAATCACAACACAGTTGATCTACAAAAAATATTGCAACAAGGCAGGCATCATGTTTTTATTTCTACACCGACAACCAGCTTTTCTGTTATTCTTGTTTTGATGTCTACTGAAATGCGCGGGGTGAGGTTTTTACTGACCTCTAGTGTCTTTGAGACAATTTTATTTGTAATCATATAATTTCCATTAAAATCTCTAATATCTCCTTCGTCTAATATTTAAACCGTTGACCGATATCTGCACAAATATTTCTCGGTCGAATTATGCGTTAGATAATAGGTAGAAATACGGAATTCTTAAGATTTTAATCCATTTGCGTGTGTACAACTCATTGAATGTTTTTCTTCCTGGCGTTGCCTGTCAATATCTAAGAGCCAGATTTACTAGAAGCCCCTCAAACAGCCTTTAAACTCGATGCTATTTCACAGAATCATTCATGATTGTTTGTTTTTTTAATGTGGACACAGTTTTCTGCTATTCCGTAGAATAATTTTTAATAATGTGCTTTTTAATGTCGTTATGTTGAAAATTTATTAACTAAAGTTAAAAACTTCTTTACTACTTCACGGAATCTTTTAAGTGTCGACATTTGTAAAATCACTTATAAACTAAAGACAAAATACTTTCCTGCTATTTTAATTATGCGCGTTTTTAATAGCGACATTAAAAACATTTCTTATTAACAAACATAATAAATAATGATTTTGTGATAAAAACAGAAAAATGATTTTTAAAAACATCAACGTGAAAAAAACACATATTATAAATCATTTTGCGAAATAGTAGAAAAGTTCTTTGGTGTTAAGATTTTAAAAATGTCGGCATGAAAAAGTGGCATACTTTGATCGTTAAGTTCTAAGAAGCAAGAGAAAAAGACAAAAAGACTGGGTGAAAAAAAACTATACATGAGATTATTGGTTAGGGCGTCACTGAACAGCGATATATTTAGGTTTATGATATTGTGAAGCGCTATGAGTAAGCGACAATTAAAACAATGGAATGCGATAAAGTTGGACTTGACGACAGTGTCCGATTGGAAATGTTTTACGACAGTAATGAGTTCAACTTTTTACGACACTACATTTAACTGGAAAAAAACATTTCGGCTATTTCACAAAATCGTTTTTATGTTCTTTTGTAATGTCGATATTTTGAAAAAAATATTAACTGGAGACAAAAATTTTTCATGCTATTTCAGTTGTTTCAAGAAAGCATTGCTGATTTTGTGCTTTGTAAATGTCAACATTTAAAAATGAGTTTTAAATAGATGCCACGAATATTTTCTGCTTCACAAAATCATTTTTAACACGTGTTTTTTAATGTCAACATTTAAAAAAATCATTTATTAACGAAACAAAAATATTATGGCATATGACAGAATCATATTTTATATATTTTTTTTTAATGTCGATACTTGAATAAACCTTTTATCAACTAGATACAAAAAGGACTTCACGGTAATTTAAGAAAAATTATTTTATCATGTGCTTCTTTATGTTGATATTTTAGAAATCTTTTATTAAATAGAGGCCTGAAACAAAATCATTTTTCATCATTTCCTTTTTTTATTATTTGCTTTTTAATGTCGTTATGAAAATCGTTCATAAACTACAGGCAAAAAATTTTCTGTTATTGCATAGAAAAATTATCTATTATGTGCTTTATTAATGTCGATATTTACTAATAAATTCATTAACTAAAAAAATACTTCTTATTAGGTGATTTTCATGTCGACATCTAAAATATTTTTATTAACTTTTGTCTTATTACAGAGAATAATTTTTTATAAAATGTTTTTTAATATCGACATCTAAAATATTTTTATTAACTTTTGTCTTATTACAGAGAATAATTTTTTATAAAATGTTTTTTAATATCGACATCTAAAATATTTTTATTAACTTTTGTCTTATTACAGAGACTAATTTTTTATAAAATGTTTTTTAATGTCGACATCTAAAATATTTTTATTAACTTTTGTCTTATTACAGAGAATAATTTTTTTATAAAATGTTTTTTAATATCGACATCTAAAATATTTTTATTAACTTTTGTATTATTACAGAGAATAATTTTTTATAAAATGTTTTTTAATATCGACATCTAAAATATTTTTATTAACTTTTGTCTTATTACAGAGACTAATTTTTTATAAAATGTTTTTTAATGTCGACATCTAAAATATTTTTATTAACTTTTGTCTTATTACAGAGACTAATTTTTTATAAAATGTTTTTTAATATCGACATCTAAAATATTTTTATTAACTTTTGTCTTATTACAGAGAATAATTTTTTATAAAATGTTTTTTAATATCGACATCTAAAATATTTTTATTAACTTTTGTCTTATTACAGAGAATAATTTTTTATAAAATGTTTTTTAATATCGACATCTAAAATATTTTTATTAACTTTTGTCTTATTACAGAGAATAATTTTTTATAAAATGTTTTTTAATGTCGACATCTAAAATATTTTTATTAACTTTTGTCTTATTACAGAGAATAATTTTTCATAAAATGTTTTTTAATGTCGACATCTAAAATATTTTTATTAACTTTTGTCTTATTACAGAGAATAATTTTTTATAAAATGTTTTTTAATGTCGACATCTAAAATATTTTTATTAACTTTTGTCTTATTACAGAGAATAATTTTTTATAAAATGTTTTTTAATGTCGACATCTAAAATATTTTTATTAACTTTTGTCTTATTACAGAGACTAATTTTTTAAAAAATGTTTTTTAATGTCGACATCTAAAATATTTTTATTAACTTTTGTCTTATTACAGAGAATAATTTTTTATAAAATGTTTTTTAATGTCGACATCTAAAATATTTTTATTAACTTTTGTCTTATTACAGAGAATAATTTTTTATAAAATGTTTTTTAATGTCGACATCTAAAATATTTTTATTAACTTTTGTCTTATTACAGAGACTAATTTTTTATAAAATGTTTTTTAATGTCGACATCTAAAATATTTTTATTAACTTTTGTCTTATTACAGAGACTAATTTTTTATAAAATGTTTTTTAATGTCGACATCTAAAATATTTTTATTAACTTTTGTCTTATTACAGAGAATAATTTTTTATAAAATGTTTTTTAATGTCGACATCTAAAATATTTTCATTAACTTTTGTCTTATTACAGAGAATAATTTTTTATAAAATGTTTTTTAATATCGACATCTAAAATATTTTTATTAACTTTTGTCTTATTACAGAGACTAATTTTTTATAAAATGTTTTTTAATGTCGACATCTAAAATATTTTCATTAACTTTTGTCTTATTACAGAGAATATCTTTTTATAAAATGTTGTTTAATATCGACATCTAAAATATTTTCATTAACTTTTGTCTTATTACAGAGACTAATTTTTTATAAAATGTTGTTTAATGTCGACATCTTAAATATTTTTATTTACTAAATGCAAACAATTCTACTATCTCACAGATTAGTTAATTATTATGCCCTTTTAAATGATAATATTTAAATAATTCGTCTATTAACTAGAGTTAAAAAAACTTTTTCTGTTATATCACAGTCTAATTTATTATTTTGTGATTTTTAATGTAGAAATTCTTAATATCTTTTATTAAATCGGGAAACAAATATCATTTTGCTATTTAATATAATCAATTTTAAAATGTCAGCGATTTAGAAATGTTTTATAAACTTGAGTCCAAAAATCATTTTAGCTATTTCACGGAATCAGTTTCATCTGGTGCTTTTTAAAGGCGCAATGTCTTCTCAGTGAATTTATGGAATTATTTTTATTACGTGCTTTTAATGTCGATATTTTAAAAATATGTTATTTACTAGAGGCGAAATATCTTCTCGGTGAAGTAACGGAATTATATTTTTTGTGCTTTTTAATGTCGATATTTTAAAAATATGTTATTTACTAGAGGCGAAATATCTTTTCGGTGAATTTATGGAATTATTTTTTATTTTTTGCTTTTTGATGCCGCTATTTTAAAAATATGTTATTTACTAGAGGCGAAATGTCTTCTCGGCGAATTTATGGAATTATTTTTTATTTTGTGCTTTTTAATCCCAGCATTTAAAACATCTTTTATTAACTAAAGGTAAAATATCATTTCTGCTATTTCATGGAACCATTTATTTTGATGTGCTTTTATAATGGCGACATTTAAAAGTCTTTTATTAAATGGAGGCCAAAAATTCTTTTTTTTTCACATAATAATTTAATGTGATTTTTAATATCCACATTTAAAAACTATTTTATTTTATAGAAGAGAAAATTCGTCTTTTTCCTAGAAGAAAAATATCAACTTTTCTGCTATTTCCAAAAATTATTTATATTATGTGATCTTTTAATGTCAATATTAAAAATATCTTTTACTAACAAGAAGTAAAAAATCTATTCTGCTATTTCACAGAATTATTTCATATTATGCCCGTTTTAATGTCGACGTGTTAAAAATATTTTATTAATTAGAGGCCATAAGCCTTCTCTGCCATTTCTACAGAATTATTTACATTATGTGCTTTTTCAATGTCGACATTTAAATAAATTGTCCACTAACTAAAGGAAAAAGAATCTCCTATTTTATATGTTTATTTTCATGATAAGATTTTATTATCGATATATTAAATAGAATCTTTAATTTATAAGTGGCCAAATTCTTTCCTGCTATTTGACAGTCATTTTTCTTTTGTGCTGGTTTTGATGTCGACTTTTTAAACATATTTTATTATCTAGAGGCCATAAATCTCTTCTGCTATTTCACAAAATATTTCTCTTTATGTGCTTTTTAATGTCGACATTTAAAACATATTTTATTCTCTAGAGGCCATAAATCTCTTCTGCTATTTCACAAAATATTTCTCTTTATGTGCTTTTTAATGTCGACATTTAAAACATATTTTATTATCTAGAGGCCATAAATCTCTTCTGCTATTTCACAAAATATTTCTCTTTATGTGCTTTTTAATGTCGACATTTAAAACATATTTTATTATCTAGAGGCCATAAATCTCTTCTGCTATTTCACAAAATATTTCTCTTTATGTGCTTTTTAATGTCGACATTTAAAACATATTTTATTATCTAGAGGCCATAAATCTCTTCTGCTATTTCACAAAATATTTCTCATTATGTGCTTTTTAATGTCGACATTTAAAACATATTTTATTATCTAGAGGCCATAAATCTCTTCTGCTATTTCACAAAATATTTCTCTTTATGTGCTTTTTAATGTCGACATTTAAAACATATTTTATTATCTAGAGGCCATAAATCTCTTCTGTTATTTCACAAAATATTTCTCATTATGTGCTTTTTAATGTCGACATTTAAAACATATTTTATTATCTAGAGGCCATAAATCTCTTCTGCTATTTCACAAAATATTTCTCATTATGTGCTTTTTAATGTCGACATTTAAAACATATTTTATTAAGTAGATGCCAAAAATATTTCTTCGTTTTTAATGTCGATATTTAGGAAACCTTTTCTTAAGCACACTTGTCACTGAACTCCAGAACTATTGTGACATGATGCGACTTTTGTTCATATTGCATTTAACTGTGTTTATCAGCTAATAATTCTAGTAATAATGTGGGAAGCCACAAGGCGTTTGTTTACGTTACATTTATATCTGCTAATAATTATGAAAACAATATATGTTCTTATCTTTTCCAGCTTTCAGGCTGAACCGTTTCAGTAATTTCCAGGAAATGTCAGATCATCTTCATACCTATAACTTTTATGATTCGTCAGTGATTTCCAGTCAACTATCACACAGGTTCGAACCGGAGTATGGCGGCCGCGTAAATGCTCGTAAAATTGCTGTTCTCTTCCTCGGCGGACAATTAAGCAACCCAGAACTGACGATACAGCAAGCGAAATTTGCCAAAGAAATAGGAATTGAAATATTTATTGTCGACCTGGGTAGTTTGGACCATCGAAGTGTTCTCGAATCCATCGCATCTGGAGGGACCTCTCACATTCTGAGGGTAACAGCAGATGACATAGACGAAATGGGACTCTTCTTCATCCAACAAATATGTAAAAGTAAGTCATAAGTTTTACGTCTTCGTGTTTTAGATAGACTTCTATAAACATAGATATTCATAAACTGCATTAAACAGGAATCAAGGATGAATATAATTCATGTTCGCTACAGGAGATTCCAATGATAATCAGATGTCAACAAGATGCTAGAATAATGTAGGGAAATACAATTACTTTTTAAAACACTATTTTCTTATGTCTTAAAACAATATTTTTTGCATCTTAAAACACTATTTTCTTTGTATCTTAAAACACTATTTTTTGCATCTTAAAACACTATTTTCTTTGTATCTTAAAACAATATTTTTTGCATCTTAAAACACTATTTTCTTTGTATCTTAAAACAATATTTTTTGCATCTTAAAACACTATTTTCTTTGTATCTTAAAACAATATTTTTTGCATCTTAAAACACTATTTTCTTTGTATCTTAAAACAATATTTTTTGCATCTTAAAACACTATTTTCTTTGTATCTTAAAACAATATTTTTTGCATCTTAAAACACTATTTTCTTTGTATCTTAAAACAATATTTTTTGCATCTTAAAACAATATTTTCTTTGTATCTTAAAACAATATTTTTTGCATCTTAAAACACTATTTTCTTTGTATCTTAAAACAATATTTTTTGCATCTAACAACACTATTTTCTTTGTATCTTAAAACAATATTTTTTGCATCTTAAAACACTATTTTCTTTGTATCTTAAAACAATATTTTTTGCATCTTAAAACACTATTTTCTTTGTATCTCAAACAATATTTTTTGCATCTTAAAACACTATTTTCTTTGTATCTTAAAACAATATTTTTTGCATCTTAAAACACTATTTTCTTTGTATCTTAAAACAATATTTTTTGCATCTTAAAACACTATTTTCTTTGTATCTTAAAACAATATTTTTTGCATCTTAAAACACTATTTTCTTTGTATCTTAAAACAATATTTTTTGCATCTTAAAACACTATTTTCTTTGTATCTTAAAACACTATTTTTTGCATCTTAAAACACTATTTTCTTTGTATCTTAAAACAATATTTTTTGCATCTTAAAACACTATTTTCTTTGTATCTTAAAACAATATTTTTTGCATCTTAAAACACTATTTTCTTTGTATCTTAAAACAATATTTTTTGCATCTTAAAACACTATTTTCTTTGTATCTTAAAACAATATTTTCTTTTTATCTTAAAACAATATTTTCTTTATGTCGTAAAACAATATTATCTTTTTATCTTAAAACAATATTTTCTTTATCTCTTAAGACAATATTTTCTTTATATCTTAAAACAATATTTTCTTTATATCTTAAAACAATATTTTCTTTATATCTTAAAACAATATTTTCTTTGTATCTTAAAACAATATTTTTTATGCCTTAAAACAATATTTTCTTTGTATCTTAAAATAATATTTTTTAAATCTTAAAACAATATTTTCTTTATGTGTTAAAACAATATTTTCTTTATAACTTAAAACAATATTTCTTTGTATCTTAAAACAATATTTTCGTTAAATCTTAAAACAATAGTTTCTTTATATCTTAAAACAATATTTTCTTTATCTCTTAAAACAATATTTTCGTTTTGTCTTAAAACAATATTTTCTTTTTATCTTAAAACAATATTTTCTTTAAATCTTAAAACAATAGTTTCTTTATATCTTAAAACAATATTTTCTTTGTATCTTAAAACAATATTTTCTTTATGTCTTAAAACAATATTTTTTGTATCTTAAAACAATATTTTCTTTTCATCTTAAAACAATATTTTATTTATATGTGAAACCGCTTTAGATTTACTTTGATGTTGTCCTTATACCTCATCTTTTGGCCACCCTGGGCACGCTTTCCCTCAACAAGCTGAGAGTAGAAAATCTGTTTTGGGAGGCGGAGATCCGGCATTCGGACAACATGACCAGTCCATCTGAGCTGGCGTTGAGCAACAGTAGCGGTGATAGTAGGAATGTCAGCCTCACTCAGGACGCTGGTGATGGTGCGTCGGTCCTTCCAACTAATTCTGAGAATTTTTCGGAGGCATCTTTGGTGGTACGTCTCCAGGGTTTTTACGTGCCTCCTGTATCTGGTCCAGGTCTCCGATCCATAGGGAAGAGTGGGCAGCAAGACAGCTTTGTATACCATGATTTTGGTCTTTGCCAGAAGGTCACGGTTCTTAAATACTCTCTTCCTTAGCCTTGAGAAAGCCCCACTGGCACAGCTGAGACGGTGTTGTATTTCATCATCTATGTTGGCTTTTGATGATAGGATGCTGCCTAGGTATGGGAAGTGGTCCACATTTTCCAGTCTAGCGTTGTCGATGGAGATGTTTGGGGGTGAGACTGGAGTACTGTTTGGTGGTGATTGATGGAGGATTTGAGTTTTTTTTTTATATTGATTGTTAGTCCTAGCTGTTTGTACGCCCTCGTTAAGGCAACCAGTGTACACTGTAGGTCCTCTTCTGAGAGGGCTACATCGTCTGCACACTGTAGCTCCATAATGGATATGGTGTTCGTTCGACCTTTGGCCCTAAATCTGTTGATGTTAAAAAGTCACCTGTCAGTTCTGTACATAATCCGAACTCCACGGGGAAGATGTTTGTCCGTGAGATGGAGGATAGCAGTAATGAAGATGGAGAACAGGATTGGGGCAATGATATCCCTGTTTCACTCCCGTGTCAACCCTGAAGGACTCTGTTTCATCTCCACTACTACTGAGGACTGTAGCTGACATATTGTCATGTAGCAGTCTCAGTACCCGAATGTACCTCTCTGGGCATCCAAACCTTGCGAGAACCAGCCAAAGGGCTTGACGGTTCACAGAGTCTAAGGCTTTAGTAAGGTCTATAAAAGCCATGTATAATGGTAAATTTTGCTCCTTGCACTTTTCTTGGAGTTGACGAGCAGTGAAGATCATGTCCATCGTGCCTCTATTTGGTCGAAAGCCACTTTGGGACTCGGGAAGGATCACACACACACACACACATTTTATATATATATATATATATATATATATATATATATATATATATATGAGACAGCACTACTATCAAAGCAAAAGTAAGGTGTCTCCTTCCGCCGCCAGTCTGTGGGAGACTTTTGAGCAAGTTCGAGAACCCACTTTAGCTCCCATCCGCTCAAGGTAACGTGAAATCATGGAAAGCAGGTGACTGATGTAACACAGAAGCAACCAGTTTCGTATTTCGTTGTGCTGGGCAGAAGATCCCGTTCGGTATAATGGTCATGATAATCGCCCAGTATGGGTACTTCTCGGAGAGAAAGAAACTGCAACCAAATAGCAAAGTAATCTAAAGAAATGCAGAAAAACACTTTTTGAGATACACTGTGAATGGAGTTCAGAATGATGAGCAACAATGAATTCACGAATGCTCCAGGAGGAGTTGATGGAGAGACATATCCGTCAATGCCTCTACCAGGCAAACACCAAAAATTGAAACTTCTTTTATGTTTGTTTTCATGAGCTAATATTTAATAATATTTAACTTGTTATTTAGAATATATTAACACTTCAATGTGTATGACTGTTTTCATTCAGTATATAAACGTACATTTCTTTGCCAGATTCTATGGAGCATCGGTTTGCAAGGTCACTACGAGAAGGTATGTCATAGAATTTAATTAATTTTTTCATTTCCTTACTAGATAAGATAATAACAGACAGTGGTGGTTAGTCGTTCAGAGGTCGTGTTAAATTGCAGCATCGCTAATTTTTTACATATATAATTTTTTTTGTGTGTTTTAAGAAATTTATAATCTACCAAATAAAAAAAAATAAAACAACTTCTACAAAACAATCAAACCAAACCAAACACTATGAATAATTATTTGAGCATATAAAGAACTTAAAGCATAAAAAAACTTCTTCCAAATGCCTGATATTGATTGGTATGACATAAAACGAACCAAGCTAACTAAACAACACTAATAAATATTTGATTATATAAAGAACTCAGAGAAGATAAACATTTACCAAAATATACGGAATCAGCATTAAATAACTCGGAAAAGGATTTATATAACATGAAACAAAACATTCAAATCAAACCGATAATCGTACAGATATTATGAAAAAATAACGATTGCAAACTGGAAGGTGCTAAAATACTTGAATACGGTATGACACAACTAATCTATTTTTTTCTTGCATTCTTCGTCTGCTTGTCTATGACTAAGCTTGATTTATTATTAGTAATAACTAGCTTTTTATTTTACTTTTTGATGACGAATTTTTATTAAATATTTTCTATATCCGTTGTTAACATTCCTATGTTTCATATGCAGGCTTTTTCCTGGAAAGGTAATGAAGTGCGTGGGTGTAAGAGTGAAATCAAAAATAAAAATTTTGATATTGTAGATTTATTCAAATTTTCAAAAAAAAGAAAAAAAATTTTAAAACCTTATTCCATGGAGTTTCAAAGAATGCAATTCTTCTCATCAGAGAGAATAGGTTTGTAAAATATACTATAAATGTTGCAGGTTAATACATCACATGAAAGAAACAATATGAAATTTATCAGATTTGCATAAAAAGTAATTTAACAGTTTTTAGATAGTTTGTAAGGATTCAAAGAGATTGGAGAGGCAAAAAAAAAAAACGGAGAAAGGGAGAAAACGGATAGATAAAAATAAAATTAGAAAGACGGTAAAATCCAGAACAGGAAAAATTCGAAATGAATCTGTTTGAAATGCTATGGTAATCCACAAGAAAATAGAAATATAAATATAAATGTCCAGGGTAAATTGGAACTTAAAGAAAAATCATCAGGTCATGAAGAAGTGGAAATACGCAAGTTTTAAAAAAATAACGGATCAAGGACAGTGTTAGACTGGAGATTTGAAATGAGATTATTAAAAATAGAAAGGAGAGGGAAGAAAGAGACATAGACATAGTTGAGGGGAGCGAGAAAGAAAATGGGGAAAAGGGCATTCTATTTTTAGAACAAATAAATGAATATAAGGGTCAATTTGACCCAGACAGGAATATAATTCAGATTAATTATTTTTAAGACACCAGGCTCGGAAAGTGGGGTTGAGAAGTCAGCGCCCCAGAGAAGGGGCATTATTACCCGCAAAAAGTACCTGAGCAGCCCCTTCAAAGAAAGAAGGTAAGGTCTGGGCGTGTAGACCTCCTAGAACTGCACAGAACTTTACTCCCACCACAAAATCAACGGGAACCGAATCACTACAGGAATGGTTTAATCTGTTGATTTTGGGGACCTAGGATCAAAATCCTTATGTGTACACTTTTATATAAGATAAAAATCTTGTAGTTACTATAGTTAGTAAGTTATTCTAGTGATTGTATGCACTTTAATGAATAAAAAAATATAAATTAAATTGAAATTTCCAGGAAAAAGCCTGCATATGAAACATAGGAATGTTAACAACGGATATAGAAAATATTTAATAAAAATTCGTCATCAAAAAGTAAAATAAAAAGCTAGTTATTACTAATAATAAATCAAGCTTAGTCATAGACAAGCAAACGAAGAAAGCAAGAAAAATAGATTAGTTCTGTCATACCGTATTCAAGTATTTCAGACAGACAGTCGGTTGTCAACAATTTGTCAGCACTTGTAATGGTACTCAGGTCTCATAAATCCCCTTTTTCCCACCATAAATAAAATAAAGTAAAAATCAAACATGTGAAATAAACGGTGTTTATTTACCCCAAAATAACAAGTATCAAGCGAATAATTTTTTAGTGTCCAACAGGTGTGTCTGGATAGACAGTTCTTGCAAATGTAAAAGTTATTGAGACTGTTCGTTGTTTTGACAAGAAAAAGCAGAGAGTAGTGCGTGTGGATAAGCGCTTCTCTGTATGTGCGTGTATGTAAATAATCCTGTTTTGTCATGCTGGCGGGAAAATACGTAACAACGGAATCGTTGACGTGAATAGAGAAGTGAGCGAAGACCGCTGAGCGAAGAAAAGTGAGGAACGCAGAGTGCGGAGCGCCGAATGAGAATGAATGAGTGGGTGAGTAGTTGTCGATCGGCTCCCAGGCGATGTGAGAAAAGGTTTTGAAAATTAAATCTTTCTCTGATTGTTGATTGGCCGAGAAGTGTACTCTTTTGTCACGTAGTATGCTTTCAACTACGCCCGCCGAACAAAACGTATTTTTGTTCCCCGCAGAATTTGCGTCGGCGTATTTTTAAATCTTTGCGCCTCTGAAATTTATCTTGTTTTGTTTTCGTGCGTAATTGTGTTTTATTTCTTTATTTGTTATTTTTAGAACAAGATGATTTTTTTAGGTGTTTTTACCCGCACCAACTTTGAAATGTTTCTTTGAGTTGAACGCCTGACATGTATTTCTGCTTTTCTTTTCATAATGTAATATTTGATTGTTATTTAGAATATATAAAAGCTGAACACGATTTTTTTTTCAAATACCTTAATTATATAAAGGGACAGTCTTTTCTTTTTCACAGTTCGGATGGATCGGCGCTCTGGGAATTCACCAAATGAAGGTATGTAATCAAATGTAATTTAAAATGATCAAAATTCAATGCACACACATACACAGATATATAAGATCTCCTCACTATGGCTAACTTACATAAGCTTTTAGAAGGAATGGTGCACCTTCTCCAAGTGATGTAACCTCAATGAGCTCACGAAGCTGGATACTCTATCAGACTAGATGAATTCTTGTACTGGAATCCAGAAAAAAATATACTAAAACATATGAAAATATTTAATTAGGAAGAGGAAAATTATGTTCTCAATTTCTTTACTAACTCAATGTTTAAGAGATAAATTACTTTAATGGAACATTCGAATATCTATGTTTCTCATATAGAGTTCAAGTGTTAGTCTCAGGTAGTGGGCCCCTTGATTTCTGAGAACTTCGACTGACGTAAAATAAAACAAAAAGAATAATATTTTCAATAAAACAGGCAACTACTACTATTGTACGTAATGTTAAGCTACTGTACCAATCTTCTCTCTCTCTCTCTTTCTCTCTCTCTCACACACACACACACACACACACACACACACACACACACATATATATATATATATATATATATATATATATATATATATATATATATATATATAACTCAGGTCAGCTTGCTTGCTTGGGCGTTTAAATTGTCTATCCGTTTTGTGACTTCCGGTTTCAAAAAGTTCGTCTACTTACTTATTTCATGGCCGCCTTGTCTTAAGTCCGATATTAAAAGCTACTGCTGCTAGTCAAAGCATACACAAGGTCAACAATATTTTTTGTTTTAACTTATTTTAACGTGTCTTCCTTATAAATAAATGTAATTTAATCCCGTTTATTAAAAAGCGATTTAAATACAAATATACAATCTATTGGTGCATTATCTTTAGATATTGATTTTTCTCATTTTTTTTTATCATCGTGTAACTCAGTGTCTAATAATCCGCAGAAATAGTTAGGAAAAGACGAAAAGGAAAAAATGTTAAGGTGCTGCTGTTTTATTAGGTGTGACTACATACTTGTAAAATAGATTTTC
>NC_136524.1:5856363-5923863 GCF_053919585.1 Euprymna scolopes
AGGAGGAGAAAGAGAGAAATCAAAAGGAATAAACCGAGTTATGTGTTCATGAACGTTCCGTCTTTATTTCGAAACTTCCTCTGGATGAATGAAATCAAGAAAACAAAAATACCAGTACAACTATTTCAAAATTTTTTCATGTGCAAATTATGACGCTGTATTATTTCAGAAACGAAAAAAGACGTTGAAAATTAAAAAAAAAAAAGGGTGGGGTTACGTTGTTAAAGAGAGGGAGATTTTTAATAACGTCACATAGCCGTTAATGTATTTTTAAACATGTGACGCAGTTAATATTCTTTCCGGGAAAATATGTCCGTTAAAATTCAAATATAAGTGTGTAACAACGCAACCTCCCCCATTTTTGAATTTCCAACGTCTTTTTTCGTTGCTGAAATTAAACAGTGTCACACTTTTCACAAGAAAATTTTCAATATTTGTTTTTCTTTTTCCAGTTGACCATACATAGAAATTGTTGGTATCCTATCGTCAGACATTCTGAAGACATGACCAGCCCTACCGCAAGGCTAGATAATGTCTTGATTCCATAAATGTTGCCCCACGTCAACATTAGATATCTTATCTAAAAGTATAATTCCGCAATGAGGAAGGAGATAGCTTTTAGGAAAGAAACCAAACTAACGGATTTAGCATCTATATGGTGATCAAGACTCGGACCGTACCGTACAGAGGGCTAGAAAGGATAACAGCTCTCTATGTAACATAGCGCAGACGCACGTCTGAAAATGCATTTCAAATGATGTCATCAGTAGGGAAAAATACACACGTTAAAAAGGAGATCACGGAAATAACATACGAGATCACGTGAGAGGTGCGGAAAACGTTCGAGATCATATGGCTGACGTCACGGCCGTAAAAATGAGTAAATAATGTTTTTGTCACAGCGAAGAAGCGAGTTGAAGTTCTTTTCTATACTTTGTCTATTTTGCGATCAAGGCTACAACATGTTGGTATCCGGACAACGTTATATCTATACGAATCTTTTTAATTGGTCAGATATCTACTCATCCCACAGAAGTGGATTTAGCTATTCATCTTTGTTGCAGATTTTGCTTAGATGAGTAAAAGCTTTGGCATAAGACTTTACCATACTCATTCAGTGGCATCTCAGGATATTTATATTCTAGTAGATTTATTTTATTGGAAGTCGAACGTGTAATGAATAATTTTCTTGATTTCCACCGTGAATTAGATTGAATTACGAAATTATTACTTTTGTCAAAATCTTAAAAACGTACAAATAAAAAAAGGGAAAATAATTACTAGAAAAAAAAAGAAAGGAAATAGAGAAAAAAATTAAATTGTATAGAATTACAGCTGTGAATAATAATAATAATAATAATAATAAGAAGAAGAAGAAGAAGAAGAAGAAGAAGAAGAAGAAGAAAACAATTCGTTGATGAATGTTGTTTCCTGTTGGTTTTTGTAAATGAGATTAAAAATCCCCCAAAAAGAAAAAAAAATTAATTGCATTCGTCTGCAAAATTAATAAATGTATAAACTGTTCATCTCAAAAGGATACAAATAATAAAAATAATATTAGCTTTCATTTCTGCTACTAGTCTTCCTCTCTTAGACACGATTAAAAAATAATCGTCACTAGCCCCATACGTCCAAGTAGCACTAAACTATTTTTGTGTGACATATAGCAATAAAAATATATTGCCATGTATAAAACTAAATTGTGAAATTGTCTGTCTGTGTATCTATGTGTGTATACTTTCCTAACAAACTACTTTGTCAATTTTCAGTCTACAGACTCGAGATTTGACATAAGGGGTTTGAGATTTGTGAAAATCTATTTAATCGACTTTCGGCCAGGAATTTGGCTGCCAAGGGGGCAAAGTTTAACGATTTGACCTTAGATAACTACTACACTCCTCTGCCAATTTTGGGTCTAAACACTTGAAATTTTAGATATAGGTTACCTGGACATGGATCAAACATTTTAATTTGATTTGAGACCAAATCAATAAATGTTAAGCTTTAAAATTGGGGTTTACCAATTTTTGGTCCAAACATTTGAAATTTTACATCAATTGAATTCAGATATAAGGCAACCATTTTAATCGTATTTTTGGCCGAGAATTTGGCTGCCTATGTGGTTGAAGTTCAAAAGATTTGCCTTTGCGGTGTCTAGCAAACTATTCAGCAAATTTTAGATCTGAACATTTGAAATATTACATAAAGGGTATTCAGACATGCAGCAAAATTTTAATCAGTTTTTGGCGACAATTTAGCTGCCAAGAGGCCAAAGTTGAAAGAGTTGACCTTTGTAGACTCTACTAAACTCCTCCGCCAATTTTGGGTCTAAGCACTTGAAATTTTAGATGTAGGTTATCTGGACATGAGTCAAACTTTTTAATATATAAATATATATATATATATATACATACATGTGCAGATAAACTTATAAACAGTACATAAGGTTCGAGCAAAGCCGGACCGAACTGCTAGTATATATATATATATATATATATATATATATATATATATATATATATATATATATATATAAGTGAACGTGTCTGTGTATCTGTCTGTGTGTCTGTGTGTGTACATTTCACTACACAATAACTCTGTCATTTTTAAGTCTACAGACTCGAAATTTGATATACAGGGTACTGAGATTTGGGAAAATCTATGGGATCGGTTTCAGACAGAAATTTGGCGATTAAGGGGTCAAAGTTCAACGATTTGGCCTTTGAGAACTCTACCAAACCCCTCCGACAATTTTTGTGTCTAAATACTTGAAATTGTAGATAAAGGTTCTTATGGATCTTACTTAATAACTTGATTTGAGCCCAAAAAAATAAATGTTAAGGGCTCCTAATAGAAGTCAAATTAAAAAAATTTTACCTCTGCGGTCTCTACCAAATTACTCAGACAATTTCTTGTCTAAACATTTAAAATTTTACATAAAGGGTATTTAGTGATAGGGCAAGATTTTTTATCGGTTTAGGTCGAAAATTTTTAGTTACCGATATATAAATGTATGCATGTCTGCCCAACACTTTCGACAGAGGAGACGGATTTTCTCAAGATCAGTATCGTTTTGAAGTTTGACCTTTCAGACAACAAATATCGAAAAATTGGCTAAAAACATTAATATTTTCACCTTCAACTAGGCACTTTTCTACACGGGGAGGTCGCTTTTTTCGCCGATATTTTTGTAAGTCATCCTCTCCTTTCGATTGTCTAGCTTTAATTTTCAAAAATGTCAATTCCAGTATTGCGTTGGTCGTAACAGCATAGACGTCAAGTTTTTCCCGTTCTTTTCCTCCTTTGCAGTACGGGTTCGAGCCTGCTACCACTTTTTTTTTACTTAACATACACATCCAAACACCCGGGCAACGTCGGGCTGAAATGCTAGTATAAATATAAAATTATTTACTATAATTTAATAATATTATAAGTCGATAGATTCGAACCCGGCGACAGAAGCCATCTCTGGCTTTATTAGTAAAGACCGTATCCATTCGGCTATTGCCAACCGCGTGAAATAACGTTGAAATTTAAACATTTTGTTTTTAAATGTTTTTTACGTTTGTATATATATGCATTATATACATATATATATATATATATATATATAATGTAAATAATGGAAATAGTATTCCGACAAAATAGAGAAATAAAAAGGAACAAAGTGTTATGTGTTCATCAACGTGTCGTATTTATTTATATATTCAACCGATATATATATATATATATATGTATATATATATATATATATATATATATATATACAGTATATACATACGTGTGTGTGTCTGTGTATGTACGTGTGTATAGTCGTATATATATATATATATATATATATATATATATATATATATATATATATATATATATGTGTGTGTGTGTGTATGTTTAAAATTGCTAATGAACATGTGAAACATTTAAGGTAACAAATATTCGTCTGTTGACACAATAATTTTTAAAACGAAATAACTATAATTTCTTTTCTAGCATGCAGAGCTGACGTCTTTTTCCTCGTGGATTCTTCATCGAGTATAAAACTCACGGAGTTTGAAATGCTAAGAAACACTATCGAAAAGATTGTTAATAATTTTGATATCGGTGCTCAAAAAATCCGAATCGGCATTTCGGTGTTTAGTCACATGTACCACCAGGTACTGAATTTCATGAATGGTTCCCACAGGTCGAGAGTGTTACACGGAATTCAAAGTATGAAGTACCTGGGAGGTGCAACAAGGACAGGCCAAGCTCTTTACAAGATACGAAATGAGGTGTTCAGGACTGATATGCTTCGACCTAGCCCAAAGAGATTGCTCGTCATCTTCACCGATGGTAAGCCGAGTGACTCCGATCGAGCCTTGGCGGAGTCTAAATTGCTGAGGGAATCCGGCGTAGAGATCTTCCTGATTGGAATTAGTGGATCCTCAAATTATTGGGAAATGGCAAATATTGCAAACACACCGAAAGCTCAATACGTCCAGACTCTTATCGCTTTTGTTGATCTGCTGACGATGACCAATCTTTTTATCAACAAGAATTGTTCTCTCAAGAATAATAAGCCATCTGTCACCGCTGGATATGGTAAGTCTTGTCTTATTATCTCATGAACAACATTCCAAAGATTCTGTTGTTGACATTCGTTTCCCCGATTTTTTCCCACTCAATGTGAAAAAACAAACAAAAGGAATATATTTCGATCTTAAAAGTAAAGAAAATAAAGAAAAGTCTGTCTCGGAACAAAGATGAAACACTAAGTAAAACAAGGCCGATAGCCATTAGTCGCGTGCTCTCGTGTGATGAATAAATGCGTGAATGTAGGATTGACATGAAATTCTTAAAGATAAACTAAAATGACCGAAAAATGGGCTGAGATGACTTAAATAAATAAAAACTAAATGACTTAGAATGACTTTAATGAACTTAACGATGAATTGAATGACCTTAAGAATGACTTGAATGCTTAAAAAATAACTGGAATCCTTCAAAAACAACTTGAATTATCTGGAGAATGACTTGGATGGCTTTGAGACTGACTGGTTGTAAAGTGGGTGATCATTTTACATTAAATTAATACAGAAAAGTGATCTCCCACTTTATATCACAAAGTTACAAACCTAAGTACAGCATGTAGTAAGAATAGATACTACACTTTGATCTTGACCAAAAGGCCAAGAAACGGGTATTTATTTGCTCCTTCACCGAGCAAAGTAGGCACAAGGCCGATTTTTAATGTGATGAATGAAGTGGAAATGGGGACCAATTACCGGGGAGTAGGGGAGCTGGATAGTGACAATTGGTATGAAGAGTTGCCCTACATTGACCAAGGTCTTATATGTGGGATTGTCCCCACATATGGCCAAGAAAAGCTTAAAAAGCTAAAAACAGCATCTCTTAACAACAGACCTTTGATCTTAACCAAAATGGCCAAGCACAAAAGTGTTACGGACAGACCGACTGGCGGAGTGACTTATAGAGTCACCTGCACGCGACTAAAAATCACGTAATTTGATTAAGTATTATAAGGACAAATCACATTTTACAGTTAAGTGAGTTGTAGAGTCTTTCGTCTGCTATGAAGAAATTCGATCAAATAAGGGCGATAACTCAATTTGAAGTGTAAGCAGTCTTAGTTTAGTAATAAAATTGTAACAAACCAAAAAAGAAAATGTCTAACGAGACGCAAAGCAAATTTCACTACACGGGATGCATCAAAAAAGTTTGCTGAGACGCAGGTCTGAACGCTGGTACGTAGGTCTGAACTCTGTGCCAACTCCTCTCAGCGACCTGCTTTTATAGTGTCTGTGCATGCCCCATTAGCAGGTTTGTCATGTGACCATGCGAGAACTGTGCCAGATCGATCGTTTTACGGACGCCATCTTGGTTCATTTGATTTTTATTTCTCCTTAGCTCGCAGGACAGAAGGACGTCTCCGATGTGAGTGCTGATTATTTATTTATCGTTTGTACAGCCGCGCAAAACGCAAACGCGTGTCCGCTTGCTTGCTTTCATGAACATCACAAAAATCGTTAAAAGTCGTAAATTTTCATTTTCTTCGTAAAAAGACCTACTTGACCAAATTACATATTTTTTTGAATATGAAAATTTCACTCCGTAATGAGTACGTACATTATAAAGATTTTTTTTCTATACCTCTGTTTTTTAACAAGTGCACTTATGAACCTGCGCCGTTTTTTAAATAAAAATAAATACGCATATTTTTGGGTGTTTTGAAAGAAAATGATTGCTTTCAAATATAATAAATGAGAATATCCGTAAAAAGTTTTTATGAAATAGATGTTTATGTTTTTAATATCAAATAATTTTTAATACGCTTTATTACGTTAGGGAAATAATAAAATACCTAACTGAACATACTTCTTGAAAAAAAAACTATATGCAATACATTCATAAAACTAAGTAAACACATTAATAGACAAACAGTTTACAGATAATACGCATTCATTTCATATTATAAAATGTGTCTGTGAATAAATGCATTTAAAATATTTATATGGAAAAAATTACATGCGATACATGCATAAAAGTAGATGAACAAGTTTAATTAAAAAACGTACATCAAATCCGTTGCCATGGTCGCTGGAAAAATGGTAGTATACTTCTACCGCCGCATTAGATACATCACTACTGATGCAATTCTCTACCTATATAAAAGCCAGGTACGACAAGGATGAAGTACTATTGCCATATCTGGCCAGGAGTTGCTAAAAATATCTAATCCTGCCTTGACAGAGTTCAAAATAGACTTCGTATCGCATTAGAGGTTGCCCTTTTCTCTTCCCTGCAATTTCTTTCCCACAGAGGAGACGTTGCGAGCCTGTCTCTGCTTTATCGTTATTTTCATGGCAATTGCTCGTCTAAGCTTCAATCTATGGTCCCCCCTCGCCAAACTTTCACGAAAAACATTCATCTAGCTGAAATCACTATCAATAATTCCCCCCACTCTTTATCTGTGCCCAAACTTAAACGTAGATTCCGTGAACAAAGCTTCTCTCTTAGAACTGCACGCCTGTGCAACTCTGTTCCGTTTGCCTGCTTTCCAGCTGACTACAATTTGGTCGTCTTCATGTCCATCGTAAACAACTTCTTGATGAACTGTCCCCTTAACTAATCCAATTTACCAAACGATTACTACGATATTATCCCATTGACTACTGTACACTCATTAACCCTTATTATCGAGTGGCCTCTGGGCCTTGATAAGTGGTGACTTCTATGCATTAAAAAACAAAAAAACTGTTTCTTATTTAATTCCTATTCAAGTATAATCGCGTTTCTTGTTTGTTACAATTATTCTCCACAACAGCGGAGTTACTATCTTTAAGAGCATATTTGAGAAAATAGACCACATACTGTCTGCACATCCCTCGGCTACCATCCACATCTGTGGTGACTTCAACGTCCATAAGATGGAATGGCTGACCCATTCAAATAAGACAGACGATGAGGGGAGGTTTTGTCATGATTAGGCCATTGCTTATGACCTCACTCAGATTGTTCGCGAACCCACCCGTGTGCCCGATACACCCGGTCAATATGCAAGCCTCCTAGAACTTTTTCTCTCAACTTCCCCTGAGCTATGTTCATGTTCCGTTCATTCTCCTCTAGGATCCTCCGATCTCTCTGTCGTATCAGTTAAGATAAAAACGAAATGTAAGAACTCCCCAGACGTACCCCTCCACTGTACTGTATACCGATACTCTATGGCTGACTGGGATAGCTTCCGTACATTCATATCTGATTTACCTCTGCACTCCATTTTTAAAAAGGAAGTGTCCTCTATAGTATCAGATCTGACCGAATGGTTAATTGTAGGCATAGACCAATTCATACCATCTAAAAATGCCAACAAAAACCTAACAGCCAGCCATGGTTCTCCCCAGAATGTGCTGCTGCTATCGCGCACAGAAATCACTTTTTCCATAGCTACCAACGTAATAGATGCACTGAGACTAAAACTGCTTTCAGGACTGCCAGCAACCAGTGTAAAAGAGTAATAAAAAATGCAAGAGAGCTATATGCCCAGTCTGTTAAATCCAAGGTAGCTGATCAGCGGCTTGGTTCCCACCAGTTTTGGCAAATAACAAATAGGATCCTGAACAGAAGTGTGCGTTCTATCTAAACCATTATCAATGGACCAGAGGTCATCTCGTCAGACAAGGCCAAACTATTTGCAAAGAACTTTGCAGCAAATTCTACCCTATGCGACGAAGGCAATCAACTTCCCATATTTCCTCCTATAACACAGAAAACGTTAGGTAACATATAAATATCCGGGCATGAGGTCGCCAAGCTAATCCAGAACCTTGATTCCAGTAAAGCAACTGGCCCTGATGGCATCCCAATTATAGTGTTAAAAAAGCTTCAACCAGAACTTGCGCCCATACTTACGAGACTATTTAAGCGCTGCCTTAAGGAGAAGTGCTTTCCGACTCCCTGGAAAACCTCATCAGTTTGCCCTGTATTTAAGAATTCAGGTGATAAGTCATCTCCATCTCAGTGCAGACCAATAAGTCTCCTGTGTGTTATGAGTAAGTTGCTGGAATCCATATTAAATAGAGAAATAGTCAACCACCTCAGCAGGAATAACCTTCTTTGTGACACACAATATGGTTTCCGCTCTGCAAGATCTACCGCAGATGTGCTGACGGTTATATCCCACAGGATTAGTGAATCTCTTGACAAAGGCTTCCTTTCTAGGGCAATTGCTCTTGACATATCAAAGGCCTTCGACAAGGTATGGTATAAGGGTCTACTTCACAAGATTTCCAGCTACAGTATAACTGGAAATGTTTTCTCAATCATAAAATCATTTCTCTCCGATAGGCTCATAAGAGTAGTGCTCGATGGACAAAAATCGGAGGCCTGCAATATAAATGCTGGAGTCCCTCAGGGGTCAATACTGGGCCAAACTCTCTTCCTGATCTACATCAATGACCTCCCAAAACACATACTTAAATCATTCGTTGACATCTATGCTGATGACACGGCCATCTACGGCAACACATCAAAGGCTGTAAATGACAAAGTTCTCTCTGATTCTCTCTCCTCTGATCTCGAGCGCGTGGTTCAGTGGGGGAAGATGTGGCTGGTTACCTTTAATGCATCCAAAACCAAACTCCTATCCTTACATCATCAACGCTCTGATCCCCATCTGGCATCAATTGTGATGGATGGCTCTCGTCTGGGTGAGGCCCTGTGTTTTGACAAGCTTCTGGGTTTGACCTTTACTCCTGATCTGAAATGGAACACGTACATGAAGTCTGTTGCCAAGGTCGCTGGAAAGATGGTGGGATCCTTCTACTGCTCCAGAAGATATCTCACTACTGATGCAATTCTCTATCTATATAAAAGCCAAGTACGTCCAAGGATGGAATACTGTTGCCATATTTGGACAGGATCTGCTAAAAACAGCCTATACTGCCTTGACAGAGTACAAAATAGACTTCGTGGTTTAGTGGGGGATGCTCTTTTCTCTACCCTGCAACCTCTCTCCCACAGAAGAGACGTTGCGAGCCTATCCTTGTTTTATCGTTATTTCCATGGCAGGTGCTCGTCTGAACTCCAATCTCTGGTCCCCCCTCGCCAATCTTTCACGAAAAACGCCCGTCTAACTGAATCCACTGTGAAAACATTCCCCCACTCTATATCTGTGCCTAAATCAAAACGTGGATTCCATGAACAAAGCTTCTTTCTTAGAACTGCACGCCTGTGGAACTCTGTTCCGTCTGCCTGCTTCCCACCGGACTACAACTTGGATGTCTTTAAGTCCAATGTTAACAAATTCCTAATGAACCGCCCCCTTAAGTAAACACTTCATCAAATCTCCACACTAACGTAATGTACTTGCAATAACCCTTAACCCTGAGTGGCTTCCGGGCCTTGATAAGTGGTGATCACTGTGTAAAAAAAATTTATCGTAGAATTTTCCCGTTGTATTTATTAATTTATTTATTATGTTGTAATGTTCCAACGTAAATTTGACCGGAAAAGCAAAAAGCAATATTCAGAATTTTTTTTATGTTGTTTTTGTTGTTGTTATTAATGTTTTAAACCTTGAAGCAGCGTTAGTTTTATCGTTCAAAATTTTCGTAGGATTCAAAAGAACCAAAGTGAGCATCCCAACCAATTGAAAAAATATTAAAATATACGGTCTGCCGATTTTGTTTATGTGAAAGATAATGTGTATCGACGATAATTCGATAAATGAAATGCGTATGAAATACGTTTAAAGCATTGTTACAACGTAATATTATGAAAATAAGCAAGTATTACGTGTTTAAAAGGTATATATATATATATATATATATATATATATATATATATATATATATATATATAAGAGTTATACTCACTTCATCAGGATTTTTTATTTTTATTTTTTTGTTTTTGTTCATTTTCATAATATAAAGTTGTAATTTAGCTTCAACCCTATTTCATATGTATTTGATTTTAAATTCAATTTCAGTCAACGCTTCTAACATGAAAAAACTACTCTGATTTATATATATATATATATATATATATATATAAAGAGAGAGAGAGAGAGAGAGAGAGAGAGAGAGAGGAAGATAGAAGGATTGGTCGAAAATTATGTGCTTTTGAAGAAAACCTTGTTTTTTTTTCAAAAGATAGGAAACAAATACAGAAAAGATATAAACATTTATATATTTTTCGTATTGATTTTTTATTCATACATATTTAAATATCTATCTATCTTTATATATATATATATATATATATATATATATATACATATATATATATATATATATATAAAGATAGATATATATATCCCTCTATCTTATGGAAAGATTTATGCTCATGTATTCTTTAAATTACTTTTAAAAAGTTTTCGGCATTCGCCCCTTACTGTAAAATTTTCCCTTTCAATTTCCTTTTTAATAATCGTTTGATGTGGGTAATTTTTCTTTTTTTATTTACAACTAGGAAATTGTGGAGGACCAGATATCGATATCAATTTTGTGTTTGATCCTGCTATTGTGGGGGAATATGAAACTTCTCAGATCATTCAGGTGATTCAAACTGTCATACCTGCTGATGAATTTAATTCCGGTAAAATACAAGTTGGTATCGTCACTGGAGAATGCCAGCATACTCTAAGTAAGTAGGAATTATATATATATATATATATATATATATATATATATATATATATATATATACTAGCTGTACCCTGACACGCGTTGCTGTGGATTAATTTGGTGTAATGGAAAATTCTAATAAAAAGAGAAAATGCATGTTTTTTTATATTCTTAGTACAGCAATCCACTCCAAAAATTTAAAAAATAAAGGCGAAAATAAAAAAATGGTACTCTTGCAGAATTGGATTCGAATCCTCAGGAGTTACCGTCAATCATGGCTTGGGTTCGACCAATATTCAGTGGATGAAGCCGAAAGTTGCTTAAACGTTCAAACGCTAAATAGTTTTCTTTTTTATTGTATTCAAAAATGTGAGTTTTTAATTAATATTTGGGTAAGAGGGGGGTACTATACACAGATTCGAAAAAGTTGTCCAAAGACAAATAAATGAAAGCAAAGGTTAGGGTTTGTTTCTAACTAGATAAGTTTTTAGTGTTTTTATTTAATGTAAAATGTTTAATCGGCTAAAAAAACTCAGTGTTTATCTATTTATTTGAAAAAGACGAATGGTCACGGACTCTGTTGAATACGTTAAGTTTGGGAAAATCAGTTCAAAACTATACAAAACAGTGTTAGACACCCACTGATTATATGTTATTGTGACATAGGCTGACATATTCGGTAGGTTTCTGATAGTATTTTGTATAGTTTTTAGTTTTAAATCATTTTCTCAAACTTAACAGCATCAACAGTGTCCCTCACCGTTTGTATTTTTCAAATACACTGATAAACACTGTTTTTCGAGCCGACTAAACGTTATAGTAAATAAAACGGCTTTGTATTGCTAAACACAGAAACGAAAAAGTTGTTGAAAAATAAATATAACAAATAAATGTTATCAAAGGCAAGATAAGTTATTTTTCTACCTAACTGGATAAGATTTTAGTGTTTTTATTTAGTGTAAAATATTTACTCGGTTCGAAAACATGTAGTGTTTATCTGTATATTTGAAAAATAAAAATGGCGGCAGACTGTGTTGAACACGTTAAGTTTTGGAAAATTAGTTAAAACTAAAAAATTATACAAAATACTGTCAGGAACTCACTCAATATATGTTACCGTGACATAGGCAGACATGTATTAGGTGGTTTTTAACAGTATTTTGTATAGTTTTTTAGTTTTAACTCATTTTCCCAAACCTAATGTGTTTAACACAGTCTGCCACCATTTGTAATTTTCAAATATAGCAATAAACTCTGTGTTTTTCGACTCGAATAAACATTTTACATTACAAAAACAAAAAAACTATCCTCTTTGGTAATAAAGTAACATATCTTGCCTTGGATAATATTTGTTATACATTTATTTTTTGACAACTTTTTCGAATCTCTATGTACAGTAGTACAAACCCAATAAAAACACTAAAAATTATCCAATTAGGTAGAAAAGTAACTTATCTTGCCTTTGAAAATATTTACTTGTTATATATTTGTTTTTATTGACAACTTTTTCAAGTCTTTGTGCAAGTACAAACCCAAAGGTGTATTTTTCAGTCTAATTTTATTTTTAGTACCGCGCTTAAATTTAAATTTAACGATATCTTTTTGGGGAGGGATGGTATTTTTTTTACATTAGGTCCACCTCCACAATTTTCGACTATGCTGAATAAGAAAATCTCATTTAAAATTTGCAGAGGCAACTAGTTTTCGAGATATAAAGACCTATACTATGCACTATAATTCACTGACGGACATGAATAAACACTCCCAACCTCACAATATTAAGAACGGCTTTCGGAATAAACAACACCCATACCTAATCACGTGTTTTAACCTTTTACCTGTCTTTCGTCTTTTAAAAACGGCTTTTATAATAAATACCACCATTCTCCCCATGTTAAGAACGGCTTTCAGAATAAACACCCCCAACCTACCCATGTTAAAAATTGTGGAGGTGGACCTAATGTGAAAATTTACCTTTTGTTTTTTTTAATTAATTCTTAGTTGAAAGCACAGAATAGTGACAAAACACCATCCCCTCCCCTTGGTAAGAATAGCAAAATAATAATAATAATAATAATAATAATAATAATAATAATAATAATAATAATAATAATAATAATAATGATAATAATAATAATAATAATAATGGTTTCCTTGGTAGAAACTTTTCTGTATTTCACCTAACAATTTCTGGTGCTAATGAACTCACTGGTCCGTTCTTTTTTTTTTTTTAAATCGTATTTCCAAGTTAAATTAAAGTTTTATGATATGTTTTTTTATTCAATTGTAAGGTTAAAGTACAGAATAGGTACAAAACACCCATCCCTCCCCATGTTAAGAATGGCTTTTTAAATAATAACATTATTATTTCAGCACGGATCACTCTCTACATGAGTACCTAATATTTTTCAGCCATTCTTACCATAGAGATGGGATGGTGTTTTGTAACTATTCTGTGCTTTTAACTAACAATTTATTATTAAAAAAGATATTGTGAAATTATAAAAAAATAAAAAAGATATTGTGAAAGTTGAATTTAACTTGAAAAAACAAAAAACAATGTGAACGGCGCGTTCAACATTGTAGCCGGAACTTATTTGGCAATAAGGTCACGTTAGTCGATTAATGGGTGCTAATGCACTTACTGATCCGCGCTTTTTTTTAAAATCGTATTTCCACGTTTAATTAAATTTTTATGTTTTTTTGGTATTTTTTAGATTAGGTCCACCTCCACAATTTTCTTTTAAATGACGACTTTTATAGGTTTTCGAATATGCTGAATACGGAAATCGCATTGAAATTTTGCAGAAATAAGTAGTTATCGAGATATAAATAGTTGTTTTATGCATTGTATTCTTTGGCGGCCATCTTTGTTACACGCGTAGATTTGTTTATGACGCGCGCAAGCGTGTAAAAAGATGGCCGCCAGAGATTACAATGCATTATACAACTTTTTATATCTCGATAACTACTTATTTCTGCAAAATTTCAATGCGATTTCCGTATTCAGCATATTCGAAAACCTATAAAAGTCGTCATTTAAAAGAAAATTGTGGAGGTGGACCTAATCTAAAAATTTACCGTTTTTTTTCATTCAATTGTAAGGTTAAAGTGCAGAATAGATGCAAAACACCCTCTTCTACCCATGTTAAGAATGGCTTTTTAAATAATAACGTTATTATTTCAGCACAGATCAATAAGTGCACGAGTACCCCATTTCTTTAATAAAGAAAAAGCATTCATATTTTCTTATATAAAAACAACTTCTGTAAAAAAGAAAAGAAAAACGTGTAATTTCAATTTCTGTTTAAAATGGTTTTCTTTAAAAAATACCCAAAAAAGCAAACACCAAAACATTAATCGGTATTCATTAATAACGTAATTATTTAAAGAGCCATTCTTAACATGGGGAAGGGAGGGGTTTTTGTAACCTAATCTGTACTTTAACCTTACAATTGAATAAAAACATATCATAAAACTTTAATTAAACCTGGAAATACGATTTAAAAAACTAGCGCGGACCACTCTCTGCATTAGCACCAAATATTATTTAAGCACGTCACCAATCCGTAAAATTTATTCGAAAAAAAACTGTACTTTTACCAAACAAATTATAGTGTTAATAATAAAAAAAGTTCATATTTTCTTATATCGAAAAAACAAAACAAAAAAAAACACTTCGACTCAAAAAGCAAACGACACTTTTTTTTGCCTGATATAATAAAGAAAAAATGTTTTAATTAAAAAATTTGGAAGATAAACAAATGGATTATGTTTTTGTTTTTTACTTATCGAGTAAACAGAAAATGAAATCTTTTAATTCGTTTCGTCAAATCGTGGTGTGTGATCGAACCGGAAGTTCAGTTCGATCAACAAAACAGGTTCGCACTTACGGCTTACGAAAAATATATTTATTTTATTTAATATTTTAATAATTGGCGAGGTAAATTTATTTTAGTAACATAGAAACACCCCTCGACTCTAAAGATGGGTTGTCTGAAAATTTCAAATAAATTGGTAATGTAGAAATATGGTTGTATAAGCTTTGAACGAACCAAGAATTACACACACACACACACACACACACACACACACATATATATATATATATATATATATATATATATATATATATATATATATATATATATATATATATATACTAGCATTTCAGCCCGGCGTTGTCCGAGTGTTAGCAGGTGTATATTGAGAAAAAAAAGGTCGATTTTTTTTATTTGACCCCTATTATGACCCCTTAACATTTATTCTTTTGGACTCAAATCACGTTATTAAGTTAGATCCATGTCCAAGGAACCTATATCTAAAATTTCAAGTGTTTAGACCCAAAATTGTCGGAGGAGTTTGGTAGAGTTCTCAAATATCAAATCGTTGAACTTGATTCCTTAACCGTCAAATTTCTGGCCGAAAACGGATTACAAATATTTTCCCAAATCTCAGTACCCGATATATCAAATTTCGAGTCTGTAGACTGAGAATTGACAGAGTTATTGCGTAGAGAAATGTACACACACAGACACACTCACACGTTCACTTATATATATATATATATATATATATATATATATATATATATATATATATATATATATATATATATATATATAAGGTTTTCTTTTTTCATCCTTATGTAGTTAAATTCTTTATAATTTAAGACTTTTAAGAAATCGGCTTCTATTTAACAATTTTAGTTAAGTTTTTTTTTTCTTCTCCATATAATTGCATCCTCTTTTTTCATTATAATCTTCTTAGAAGTGGGATTATGCAGGTGCTAAGTCTGCGATTGGTTAAAATTAGTTGTTGTTTTTTTTTCTGGAATTTAAACTGCGTTCTTTATTTTACTGAAAGTTTCTTCAGACTATATACATATATATATACAGGGTGACCCAATGAAAACGGGCCCCAACTCTAATTAGCCCCCCCCCCCGTTTCTTAGTGTTTTGTCCGAACGAAATTTAACACAGTGTAGACTTTGTCCCAGCTCCACTGGAGTCTTCGTGCACTCACGGTCGTTGATTCTGCCACGTCCTGTAAAATAAGGGCAATCGATGAATAAATAATGGAGATATCACGTTTTTGGGGGTCACCCTGTATATATATATATATATATATATATATATATATATATATATATATATATATATATAGTTTAGAAATAATGTTAAAAAATGAATACTTATGGAAATTTAAAGTGGATATATAAATATTAGAATTAATATTTATAGGACAATTAATTATAATTAGATGAAAAGCTCTATATTCGAGCTAGAGCAGAGATAAAAAAAGAGAATAAAATTTTGTAAATTAGAATGTATGACATTTATTGTTCGACACAAGGGATGCAAGCTGAAAATTAAAGTTCCTTATCCCATGGAGTTTAAAAGAATGTCTTTTATTCTCAGATGGAAAATAGTAAAAAATACAAACTATTCCTAGGCTATAATTTTGGTGTTTTTTGTTTGCGGATTCACCAAAATATCTATTTTGGTTGGACTAGAATCTTACGAAAACTGCCCGCTCAGAATGCTACAACAAACTCGATTGCCCAATAAGAAACCACATAATTAGCAGACAGTATATTAAATCATAGAACACCACAAGGCAACGAATTTAACCATGCAGGACAAATTAAAAGGTTTACAAGAAGATAACGCATTATTTATTTATTGTATGTGTGAAGATAGAATAGGCTCGGTTTTCAATAATTAAATAAGTAAAACAATGCCGTTCCGACATAATTTATTGGGTTGAGATAAAAAGTTCTTGAGGAATTTTAAATTTTGCTTCAAATGATGTATTATCAAATTAGTTTGGTTATACCATCTTTACTTTATATATCATTTTAAAGAACATTTCTCACTCTGTCTAATCGTTTCAAATATCGTTTTAGTTACAGTCGTTTTAAAACAAGTATGTTTTCTTTTCAGAACGTAGATTACAAGACGAAAAAAACTAAAATTCGTAAAATTTTCTTATTTCAATTGAAGCTAGACTGAAAAGCTGAGGAAACAGCTCGTGATATCAACGAAGCTTTTGGTCCAGAAAACAAGCATCTTGAAAATGATGAGTGTAGTGGTCGGCCATCGGATGTTGACAACGATCAATTAAAAGCCTTAGTCAAAGCCAATTCACGCACAACTGTTCGATAATTTGCTTCTGAATTAGACGTAATGTATACGACGATTTCCAACCACTTGACAGAGATTTTAAAGACAAAAATTTTATAAATGGGTGCCTCATGGATTGAACGACGACCAAAATAAATACCGCTATGTAGTGTCCTCATACCTTCTTTTACGCAACAAGAACGACCCGTTTATCAACCGAGTTTTGACTTGCGACCCCCAGAGTAAATAATCAGAAAAAATTAATAGCATCTTAAATGAGGCACAGGGCATGTGGCAAAATTTGCGACCTACGAAAACGAGCTGTTTTGGTTAGAGGTGCACAAATGCGCAATGCTGAAAGTATGTAGCATGATATTAGCTTGCCGGGGCAACGCCGGGTAAGTTGGTCGATTATTATTATTAGAAAATTAAAAAAAAATGTGGACTTACAGCTTGGAATGTTTAGTCAGGAATTTAACTAAAAAATTAAATAAACTTGGTTAGAATTAAACAAATTTTAGCATACGTGAGAGATCGTGAGAGATTACCTGTTTTGTGTTCTTAAACACGTAATTGAGGTTTTATTGACGTAATAGGCAGTTAGTTAGCAGAGTTGGTGAAAACGCGATAGCGAACGGATCTGTGGAGGACCCAGTTGGAAGCAGCAAGACGAAGAACCAGTGAAAATGTATAAAGATAGATTTGATGAAAATGTAGAAAGAAAGATTCCAAAGAGATCCATGACTAATAGACTCGTTGTTTTGGCGTTCTGTCGTGTTTGAACAAATAAGAAGGTTTGTATATATGTTGTAAGAATATGCTCTAATAAAATCTGTCTATGAAAGTTTATATGTCACGGTTTTTTACTACGTGTATTTGTGAAGAAACAGCCTCATACATAATGTACATTTGTCTCTGCTTTATCGTTATTTTCATGGCAAGTGTTCGGCTGAGCTCCAATCTTTGCCCCCCCTCGTCAAACTTTCACGAAAAACACTCGTCTAGCCAAACCACTATCAATAATTTCACACTCTTTATCTGTGCCTAAACCTAAATGTAGATTCCATGAACAAAGTTTCTTTCTTATAACTGCACGCCTGTGGAGCTCTCTTCCGGTTGGCTGCTTTCCAGCTGACTACAATCCGTCCCCCTAACCCTAATCCAGCTTACAAAAATCCCACTACTTATGTTTACTATGTTATATTCACATTAACTAATGTATGCCCATTCACTCTTATCCTCGAGTGGCCTCCGGGCCTTGATAAGTAATGATTCCTGTGTAAAAAAGGAGGAAAAACAATAGGACATTTCAAGCACACAACGTTAAAGAGACATCGGTTAACTATACGCCACAGCATAACAAGCAGATCTTCTTACATAGTGGGTACCTCTTCGAGTAATCTCGAAAGAAAATCTCCAAAATGATAAATATCATCTACGTGTGGGCATACGACTTGGCCATCAAAAATGCGATGAGAGCACACCGTTTCTGATTCTAGAAATAACTATTTCTTATCCAAAAATTTGCAAAAAAATTTTAACCTTAAATTTTTAATATCAAACAGCAGATTTCCTATGAGTGTTGGTCCATGCCTCCAACCAATGTTTACACTATTATCGGACATTTCAATATCATTCAGCTTCAATTTCTAACCCTCGAAACGTGCCGGGAGTTACCCCCATAACACAGTTCAATTAAATTTTAAGAAATAGATATGTTTATTAAAATCAAATTTGCACTTCTCGGGTTTTTTGAACCGTTAAATCTTGAATCTTTAATATTTGCTTTTAAAACAGTTATTTTCTTATTATGTACATATATACCAATATTCTAGCAGGTCGCCCTACGTTGCCCGGTCCTAAAATACGCATAAGTATTACATTTTAATTAATACAGAAACTGAAACATGTTTATTCGAGTATTATGGGTTTTTTTTTAAACAGTACATTTCTTGTAAGTAAAAACATATTAAAGCTGACATCGAAAACAAACCTGAAGAAAGTGAATCAAGTACGATAACTATTAGGCCAGCTTGACGCGATCTTTACAAAGTGTTTTTAAAAATACTTATTCTTAACATACAGAAGCTGTCATGTTTCACTACCGCGCATGCGCATTCCTGAAACAAACAGATAAAAAATCCGATGATTCTCAAGCACCAATTTTTCAATTTTGACCTTTAAGCAGCTTATTTTCCGAATGAAAACCGATTAAAATGTTTTCCACATATATATCAAATTTCAAGTTTGTAGATGAAAAAATTTGTGGAGTATATAAGTTAAGAAGTTTCCCTACACACATTCTCACTTATATATATATATATATATATATATATATATGTATATATATATGTATGTATGTGTGTATGTGTGTGTATATAAAATAGATACTTAACAATTTATAAATATTATAATGCCAGAAGGTTATTTTATGATTAGTTTTCAGATGGAAACTACCCAGGTACACGGCATCCGCAAAAAGATTAAAGTTAGACGAAGTTCAAGCAAAATCTTATATGAATATAACGCCTCAACAACATTCCCTCTAATTCTATTAAGTTGCTACAAAAGTCTTTCATTAAATGAAAATGAAAGATTGTATGCTTTTGGAATTTCTCTTCATAACGATAGCGCAATTTTGTCTCTATAACTTGATTCCATCTAGCAAGGAGCTTATAAAATCCTCACCTGTAAAAATCTAAAGATTTTTACAGGTGAAATTTCTTCTCGTGATTTTAACCTAGTGTCATCTAAATGGTTTTGTGATCGTCAAAATAAGTTATAATCCGAAGAAGTCGAATCAGGAGAATATGCAGGATAGGCCAAGCATTCCCAACCAAATTCTCATGGAAGATATTTGGTCAGTGTTATTGTGTGTGTAAGCATTATCATGATGGAAGCTGACTCCGTTTCTCTTGACTAAAGAAGGTGGTTTTCAGGCCAACATGAGTAAGAATATTGCAAAGAATACGCGTGATGCTTTGATAAGCTGAAAGAAAAAATGTGTAAATTAATCATTAAGTAATAACAATATGCATAAGATATTTATTGACCTTCGGGCCAAGATCAAAGTGTAGTATCTTTTCTGATACTATACTTCAATTTTTTATTCTCAGTTAGTTTCAGGAGAAATTCTTCACAACTAAGACAATTTTTGTTTTCGTTCCTTTTCTCCACATTAAAAAACGACCCTGGTGTCTTACTCTGCCCTCGTGAGAAAGCAAAGTAAATAGAAAGAGTAGGCATTGTATTAAATTGCAATGCTTTAAAACAACGAAAGGCATAACAAAAGTATTACGCTATTTTGCAGATTCACGTCTGCAGTTTAAACCCCGTTTTTTATCCATTAGTCTTACTCGGCAACGCCCGGCGGACGATGGACACATGCCCGGAAAATACCGAGTGAGCTTATTCACTAAAAACCGAGGGACAAAAAGAAACGTGAGAGATAAAACGACACCAGCATGGAAGAAAAAAAGAAATCAAAGGAAAGAGTTTCATTGCACTTCAAACAACAAATCTTTATTCTTGTGACAACCAGCAAAAGCTACTATCCCTAAGGAAATAGCCTATCCTCAGAAAACCACAAGTTACCCGCCCCCTAAAAAGTGTACCCTAACCCTCCTATAATAAACGTAAAATGTTAAAAAAATCTTTTAAAAACTGTATTTTCAAAAAGGAATGATTACAGAACATGCATTTAAAAAATGCTACCGCCGGCTGCTTACAAAAAAAATAAAAACTTATCTTTGGAAATAAAAACTCAAAATTTGTTCAAAACTACGCTTCTTTGAGAACACTTTTCTTTGAAAAAATACACTTTTCTTTGAAAAAAAAAACTTTTATTTGAAAAAAAAAGTTTTACGAAAAAAAAAATTATATATATCCTACAAATAAAAATTTAATGAAATTTTTATTTGTTCCTTCAAATAAAACAAATACATTTTTTTATTAATTCAAACAAAAATTACTTTTCATAAAACAAAAAAAAAATATTTGTTCACTTATTCAAAAAACAAAACTTTTATTACAAAAAAAACAGTTTACTGTTTTATTGTTTTATTAACAATAAAACAGTAAATTTTATGAATTTATTATGGTAGGTTTACTTTTTTTTCCGTTTTTGTATTGACTTCCGTTCGTTTGATATATTCCGAAGGTTTTCGTCGTTCGCCAGGCGTTACTGAGTGAAACTCACAGAAAAATAGGATTTAAACTGCAGAGTACTCATTTCTGATTATGTTTTTTTCTGTGTCCTCTAAAAGATTGAATTGTTTCACCGTATATAAATGAAGTGATCAATTTATCTTTGTAAAATTTCAGGTTTCCCTCTGAACCGTTTCACGAATTTTATAAGCCTCGGGAAGTACGCCTCTTACAATTTAATTGAAATGTCTTCCTCACTGATATCCGATCTCGCCCGGAAAGCGTTCAAAAAAGAGAATGGCGGCCGTGAGAATGTACATAAAATTGCTGTTATCTTCCTTAGTGGTAAGATAAGTGACCCGGGCTTGTTAGTGTCCCATGCGAAATCTGCCAAAGCAAAGGGAATTGAAATATTTGTTGTTAACGTTGGCATTTTTCGCGATCGTCAATATCTCCTTGAATCCATTGCGTCTGGAAAGTCTCACATTCTGCGAATAGATGAGTCACGCCAAATGACAGAACTGTCCGATTCTCTTAGGACTCGTATATGTAAAGGTAAGTTATCATCATATTCAATCTAATAAGTAATAAGCTAAGTACATGTTGACAAAAGATCAAATCACTCATTTTTGTGGGAAGTTAATTAACATATTCAATTTAATATTATTTATTTTAAGTACTTTACATGTATTTGGATTTAAAGATATTAACGTAAAGATTTATAGACAGAAGTACAGACAGGAGCACGCTCGCATACACACACACACACACACACACACACACACACATATATAAATATATATATATATATATATATATATATATATGTATATATATATATATAGAGAGAGAGACATTTACATACACATACATACACACACAAACATATCTATATATATATCTATATATATAAATTTAATTCTTGGTTCGTTCGTTATTAATAGTCTAAATAACCACTGAGCCGATTGCTTCGACATTTTTGTATAATATGTTTACTGTGCCCATGCGTGTTTTTATATATCTCTTTTTAATTATAACATTATACTTAATTTTTCTTTAATAAGTAGGTGGTTTTCTTTGTACCGATGGGCCATTTTTTTTTATTTGGGGATATGTATTTATCACTGCCTGCCGTCACGTGACATCACTAAAAGGGTCTTTTGGTCTCACCACTACAGGCCGTGGTCTCGCTTAATGTAAAAAGAATGTTTACCCATATTGTAATATGGGTAAATGTTAAATGGATTTAATCACGTGATTATTGATAATGCAACCATGTGATTGAAATTTAATTTAAATTAACCACATGTGGTCGCTTTCCTCTCAAATATTCATCGAAAAATGGTAGGTACGGGCAAAAAGAATGCCGACGCTCAAAATGTATAAACATTTTGACCTCTCCCTTTGAATTGGTAAGCTCGCCGTGAAAACATTTTTCATAACTTTTCTTTTTCACGTGTACAAATATGTTTTTCCTTTGGGAAATTAAATTTAGTCCTTAATCTTTCAAATACAATCAAAAAGTTGTCGGAAACCTACAAAAATTTATGATAAATCGGTTGTCAAAATTACCCTCCCCTATTCGCATTCATTTATTTTTGCCCGATATTGGATATTAGCAGCAAATCGATCATTGTGGATCATCTTTCTACTATTCAGGAAATTAAAGATTCAATTAGCTTCCTTTTTCAGTTGCCTAAATTATTTAGTGTGAAACGAGTTTAGGAATTTATATCAAAATCTAAATATTATTTGTACTTAAAAAAAAAAAAACATTAATACACTAAGTTAGGTAAAATTAGCATAGAATGCTCTGCTTTACGGTTGTTGTAAAAATGGGACGGAAATTTAAATTTCGTTCCCTTTTAAATTAGGTACATTTTTACATTACGTCCAACTCATCGTTCACATTCGACTTGTCAACTTTTATAGGCTTTCGTGTATGCTGACAAGGTTAGGGGTGTCTAATCCGAAAGCCGTTCTTAATATGGAGAGGTTGGGGGTGCCTATTCCGAGAGCCGTTCTTAACATGGGTAGGTTGGAGTGTTCATTCGTTGTAAATGTACCCGACAACCTATAAATGTCGACATTTCCAATGTGGACAGTAAGTTGGACTTATGTAAAAAATAATAAAAAGATATACCAAACTGACTTTTTTCGTATAAAAATGGAATTATTTCCCTTTCGTTAATGACTTTTTAAAAATATTTTGTGTTTTATATATATAAAGTACAATTGTTGAATGTTATTCTTTTGATTATATACACAATTAAAAAAAAGAAAGATTAAAACGGAGCGAAATTTAAGTTTCCGTGCCATTTTTACAACAACCGTAAAACAGCGCGTACTAAGGAAGTTTTATCGTAAGTTATAAGTATCTAGATATACTTAAATTATATTAGAAACCGAGCGATCCATAAAAATCTGAGCAGCTGAGTGTCAAATCTGCTTAAAATATTGATAAAAAAAAGAAAAAATATAACCTCTCCCAAACATACTGGCAATAATTTGATTTCGTCCTTCCCTTGAGTGTTTCCAATAAGGGAGATTGATTTATTAGGATTTGCATTAGAAGCTGAGCACTTTTTAAAATTATCTACTTGTTGAATTTTTTGCATTTTAGTTAAATTTGTTAGTTTGCAATCGCTGATAGCCCATTCAAAAATTGAACAAAAGCCGAAATTAAAAAAATGGTATTTGACCCCCCCCCCGATTCCAATTATGGTTAGGGTTCGACCAGCAATCACTGGAGCGTTGTTCAAATATTGAAACACTAAATCAACATTTTATTTATTTTTTGTATAATTAATTAATTAATTAATGATGGGAGTATTTTTTGTGTTTATTGTCTTAACATTTGTTGACAAAAATAGTTTGTACATTCTCTTGAAAAAAATCAAACTTTTCTCTACGTTCACATAACTATTTACAGTGTTCATATAAAGCATTCATCTGTTCTTTTTATAATAAAAATTCTGTTTTCAAAAAGAAACGTTTACTGCCAAATTCCTTTTTTAAGTGCAAGTTTTCCTGAAAAAGACAAAAACAATTGCACTTAAATTTATGGTAAAATTTTTTTATCTTTTTTTAACCCCCCCCCAACTTTTATTGATAAAAAAATTGCAAAAAATAATAAAAGTAAATAAACAATACAAAAAGCAATTTTTCTTGAGGAATGTGTTCCATTTTAACAAATTGAGCAACAGCAACGCCGCGTGGCCGGGTACAGTATATACATATACATACATATATATATATATATATATATATATATATATATATATATATATAATTGAATATATATATATATATATAGTAAGTTATAAAATATATATGGCAATTAAGCTACACAGATTATTCCGCGTTTCATCCACTCTAGCATTCGTTGTGTGTGGCTTAATTGCTTTATATATTTTTATGCCGTACTACCTTTCTGTTATGCGGAGATAGGTAACCAACCCAGAACATTCTACACAATTACAATAATAATAATAATGTTTTGACCATTGACCCCGCTTTCCACAGTTAACAGATACTACGCTATGATCACAGCCTAAAGGGTATTAACATTACAATATATATATATATAGATATAGATATGTATATATATATATATATAGAGAGAGAGAGAGAGAGAGAGAGAGAGAGAGAGAGATAAATAGATAGATATGTGTGTATAGGGTTTGTTGGAGATCAACCCATCAAACGGCTCGATTTCTTGGTTCTTCGTTCTGTGCACTAAAGAGGAGGTTGCTGGCAGGCGGGGTAGTCGTTCTTTGCGTCAGCTTCTCTTGCCATGACTAAAGAAGTTTATCCTCACCTCTCTTGAGGCCGCGGATGACCTGGTGTTTCCACAGATCCCAAACTCTTGCATATCTCTTTTACATGTGTATTTGAATCGAAGTTGAAGGCGATCCCTTTTTCTCTTGCCGATTATCAATTCTCTTGTGGAACCCTGTCGTCTTCCATTCGGTGGACATGCTCAATCCAACACTGATGCAAAGGAGTCTACATCCTAGGCATATCTACACGAGGACTTCTATGTTGGTGATGAAATCTGACCATTTGATAACTAGGATTCTGCCTAGGTTGCGATTGTGAAAAGTGTGGAGGCGTATTTCATGATGTGCATAAAGCGTCCAAGAATCGCTGCTGTACAGCGTTGTGTGTATATACATATTGTAAGCCTTATGCACCATAATCTTGATCATGATTGTTAACTTTCTATTCTTCACACACTGGGGGAAAGTCTTGTGAATGTGGATGCGTCTGTCGAGATCTGGTCTCAAGTCAAGATTGTCTGTTACAGTCAACCCCATGATTACATCAGCATCAGACAAGGCCAAACTATTTGTAAAGAACTTGGCAGCTAATTCTACAAAAGGCCATCAACTCCCCATATTTCCTCCTATAACACAGAACACGTTAGGCAACATACAAATATCTGTGTATGAGGTCGCCAAGCTAATCAAGAACCTTGATTCCAGTAAAGCAACTGGCCCTGACGGCATCCCAATTATAGTGTTAAAAAAGCTTCAACCAGAACTTGCTCCCATACTTACGAAACTGTTTAAGCGTTGCCTTAAGGAGAAGTATTTTCCGACTCCCTGGAAAACCTCATCAGTATGCCCTGTATTTAAGAATTCAGATGATAAGTCATCTCCCTCTCAGTACAGACCAATAAGTCTCCTATGTGTTATGAGTAAGTTGCTGGAATCCATATTAAATAGAGAAATAGTCAACCACCTCAGCAGAAATAACCTTCTTAGTGATACGCAATATGGTTTCCGTTCTGCAAGATCTACCGCAGATGTGCTAACGGTTATATCTCACAGGATTAGTGAATCTCTTGACAAAGGCTTCCTTTCTAGGGCAATTGCTCTTGACATATCAAAGGCCTTCGATAAGCTATGGCATAAGGGCCTACTTCACAAGATTTCCAGCTACGGTATAACTGGAAATGTTTTCTCAATCATTAAATCATTTCTCTCCGATAGGCTCATAAGAGTAGTGCTCGATGAACAAAAATCAGAGGCCTGCAGTATTAATGCTGGAGTCCCACAAGGGTCAATCATGGGCCCAACTCTCTTTCTGATCTACATCAATGATCTCCCTAAACACATCGTTGATATCTATACTGATGACACTACGGCAACACATCAAAGGTTGTAAATGACAAAATTCTCTCTGATTCTCTCTCCTCTGATCTCGAGTGCGTAGTTCAGTGGGGGAAGACGTGGCTGGTTACCTTTAATGCATCTAAAACCAAACTCCTATCTTTACATAATCAACGCTCTGATCCCTATCTGGCATCAATTGTAATGGATTGCTCTCGAGAAGGAGAAGCCCCATGTTTTGACAAGCTTCTGGGTTTGTCCTTTACTCCTGATCTGAAATGGAACACGTACATGAAGTCTGTTGCCAAGGTCGCTGGAAAGATGGTGGGATCCTTCTACTGCTCCAGAAGATATCTCACTACTGATGCAATTCTCTATCTATATAAAAGCCAAGTACGTCCAAGGATGGAATACTGCTGCCATACCTGAGCAGGAGTTGCTAAAAACAGCCTATACTGCCTTGACAGAGTACAAAATAGACTTCGTGGCTTAGTGGGGGATGCCCTTTTCTCTTCCCTGCAACCTCTCTCCCACAGAAGAGACGTTGCGAGCCTATCCTTGTTTTATCGTGATTTCCATGGTAGGTGCTCGTCTGAACTCCCATCCCTCGTCTCCCCTCGCCAATCTTTCACGAAAAACACCCGTCTAGCTGAATCCACTATCAAAACTTTTCCCCACGTTTTATCTGTGCCTAAATCAAAACGTAGATTCCATGAACAAAGCTTCTTTCTTAGAACTGCACGCCTGTGGAACTCTGTTCCGTCTACCTGATTCCCACCTGACTACAACCTGGATGTCTTCAAGTCCAACGTAAACAAATTCCTGATAAACTGCCCCGTTAAGTAAACACTTCATTAAATTTCCACACTAACGTACTGTACTTGCAATAACCCTTATCCTTGAGTCGCTTCTGGGCCTTGATAAGTGGTGACCACCATGTAAAAAAAACATTCACGGCCTTGAGTTGGTAGTTGTTGATGGTAATTGGAGACGAGAGACCTGTGCCCTGGCACTTTACATTAGTCTTCTTCAAACTGATGGTCAGATGAACGTCATCACAGGCCTTGATGGAGCAGGCCAACGTCGTTTGCGAACAGTAGGTCACGATTGAGGACCCTGTATGTCTTGCTTTTAGCCCTTAATCTTGCAATGTTGTAGAATTTACCGTCTGAACGTTAGTGGGGGTAGATTCCCTCTGTGGAGTAACCAAAGGCCAGGTTTAGCATGACGGCAAAGTAGATACCAAACGAGTCGGGGCTAGCACACAGCCCTGTTTCACGCTTCTCCACCCGTCAAAATTTCTACATAAAATTACTTGATGATGCTCAGGAACCTCTCTAGTCATTCGGTCCTTTCCAGTACCTGGTACAGAATATCTTTTCTCACGAGGCCGAGGACATTGCTGAGGTTGATAAATGCTATGCACAGGAGCTGCTTTTACTCCCTACATTTCTCCTGGTGCCTTTTCACTGGACAGTTTATCAATAGCCTCGATGATCTCTTCAAGGGTTGCTAGATCATCCAGCCTCTCCATTGCAGGAAAGGGCTCGGCAAAAGATAGCGTGACGTCTGAGATGATAATCTCTCTGCAGAGACTAGATTAGTGCTCCACCCATCGAGTCATTTGCTTGTTCCTGTCGATTATGTATGCATAGTAGCATATTCACATGATCGAGGTCTTCGATGTTGGTGATGAAATCTGACCAGTGTCAAATTGATACCATCGTAGACACCCCTGATATTACCAGTATCGGCGGCCTGTATCGGTTTGCATAAATCTTGACTGCATGCTGGCCTTTGATGTGGGCTCCTCGGAGTGTTTGCAGCGTTGATTTTGCTGGTTGTAAGTACACTTTTCTTCCAGCAACGGAGTCAGCTCAATAGCATAGGTGTCAAACCAATCATTAGTACTACAATGATTACTTACGAGTGTGAATCATATTGTGGATCCGTTCCTATCTCCGCTCAGCATTCCCCCCGAGGGGAAGCTGGTCTCTAGGGTCTCAATCAATCAGTTGCTAAACAACTCCAACCTGTAAGGATCTTAGATGTTAGACGTGCTGATTTTTGGTTTGCCTGGTGGTCTGGCTCGATGCATCATCTTGGGTTCAACCAAATCCTGCTACACACCAAGACGTGATTGGGGTAACAATCGGCGCTGTGGTAAAAGCGTATAGAGAGAACGTTCCTCAACTGCGTGATGATCAGGTCTAATGGTGTTAGCACTTTAAGCAGGGCTGTTGTCAGGAGACCTAATGTTGAGGTTTAGTTTTGAAAAAGCTGTTGGTAATGCACTGTTCAAGGGGCCGTTGATCAGTTTCATTTGTGCTTTCAATGCCAGCATGCTTTGAAACAGCTGGCTCTTGGCGTATTGTCTGCTTTCATTCGTGCGTTGAAGTCATCAAGAATTACGATGTTATCAGAGGGCGGCACCTAGTTTAAGGCCGACTGCAACTGCTCATAGAAGTATCTTTAACCTTCGAGTTAGAGTAGGAATTCGGCGCGTATATGCTGATGTGTGACCTGACCGTCGGTCGTGCTGAGGCATAGTTATCTGTTATTTCCTTGCCAAACTCAGCCATGCTGAGCAGCGTGTTCCTCACAGCAGAGACAACGTTTCATTATTTCGTCAGCTGCTTGCCATGCCAAATGAAAGTGTAATCTTTCTCTGGAATTGAGCTCATCTCCGTAAGGGGGGTGTCTTCTGCAAGGCAGCAATGTCAACTTCAAATCTCCATCCTCCATTGTTGATGACTGCTTTCTTGCAAGCATCATCCACTGTTCGCACATCACTCCCGACTAATTGTCATCGTCCCCACGAGTTTCGAAGCAGTGTTCTTGATTGCCTTTGTTTTATTTATACGTTTATTGCTCAGTGCAGGATTTATAGACCACCTGTCATACCTCTTGAAGTCCTAAGCCTTACGCACCCGGTAAGGTAGATGGTCCATGACGAAGTAGAACCTAACTGATCAGGGACTGTGATTAAGCAGGCAGCAGCTACCCAATGAGAGTACGATGCTCCTACCCACTGACAGAAATGAGCACATTTTGAAGGGTTTTTATTGAATTTAAAAGACACCACAAATAAACCTAGCATTAAAAGTAAGGCAGATGAATCTTTTAATTTTTCGCTTTTTGAAATCAGGAACTATGGTTAAAATAGTCATTTAGATATAGCAAACATCTAAATGAGTATTTTAACCATAAAAACCCTTCAAAATTTGCTGACGAGGAGACCTTGCTTATTAAAAAACTATATGTAATTATTGTACGTAACTTGATGTCTACCACAATAAAAAGCATTGTTTTCCGAAACGATCGTACAGATAATTGATTTTGTTATTGTTCCTTCTTATGAAACGGATTTTTAATTTAATTATAATTTGATTTTTAAATTTTAAATTATCAATCAAATTACTTAATATTGAATTAGCTCTAGGACATTTACCTATCGAGCTTATTATATATCTAAATTACAACGAACACTTTCTCTTTCCTGTATTTTAATTAAACTAATAATTTCACTGTTACATTAAAATACACCCAGCTCTTTAGACTATTGTTCTAATCTCCTTTAAATTAATTTATATATATATATATATATATATATGGGTGTGTGTGTGTGTATGTGTGTATAATGGTTGTATAGATTGTTTTCCAAGATGTAAATCAACTGAAATCCACGTGATTATTAAAGAGTGCTCAATGGAGGACAGAGCTGATAAACAAACTATCTCACATACTATATGCATACATTTTTACACATATATTTATTATATAGTTTTATAGAGTTTTATATAGATCATATATTTTTATAGTCGTGAATTTATCTTACGTTCTTGATTTAGTAATAAAATATTGTGTAGAGAAAATGTTTTATTTTATTTTTTTAATTAGAATGAATATTAAATATAATTTTAAAAATACAAATTTAATTTTACTTTTGATTTTATTGTAAAATTACTTTACAAATACATATTATGATTCTATATTAAAATATTTAAATTTTAATTTAATTTTAAAATATAATTTCGATTAACTAACAACTCTATTGGAATACACTGAAATGTTAGTGGAACGGAAAGGGTGACGAATTTAAGTTAATTTTAATAAATTTATGAACTACTCTTTGCTTTATCTATATAGCTGATATATTTACTTGTATATCTTGATTTTATTTTAAAACCAGCAGTGGGACCCGATGTTACCCGGGAATGAATGAGGATCAACAAATGTTTAACCCTCCCACATTTTGTTGGCATCGAAATCAGTAAAATCACCCATTCTTCACGCAGTGGCTTAGTCCACAATACATTGTAGTCTACATTGCACTGTAGAGAACCTACTGTCATTTTGTGGCATTATATTTTATATAATGTCTTGAATTAAAGTTTAAAATTTAAATACCAAGACAAACATTTATTTCGAACACGATCCTGTCATATCAAAAAAAACATATTTAAAAACAAAACAGTATATTACATCATGGCTCCCCAGCAGTGTTGATCAAACACCACCTCCCTTAATCTTAGGAAAAAAACATGTTACAAATATTAGATATAGTTTCCTATTCTTAATTACTTTATCTAACTTATCCATATCATAAAAATGAATTTCTTACCTGTGATTTTTATATGTCGGGCATTTCTACTTGTACGATGATATCGGCTTCAATTAAAATTTAAAATGCAAAACTCAAGTATCATGGTTAAATTGTGCTCTTAGCAGATACGTTTCGAATGCACTCCTGTTACTTTTATATGTCGGACCTTTCTGCTTGTGCGATAATAAAACTTTTCAAATACACTTGTGATGTTAGGCTGTATAAGGCGTTAACTTAGTCAAAATCGCATGTTCTGATTTTTCGATTATCGATTACTGGTACTTATCGAAAACATTCCGATACAAAGCCTATCTAATAACACTGCCAGGGACATAAATTACATTTATGTCGAGTTTCAAACAAATCAGCCTAGACGTTTAGGAGTCCATAGTGAACGAACTCACACACATACACAGACCAACACACAGACAAAGTTCCTTTTATATAATAGTAGAGATATAAAGATTGCTATGTATGCTATGTATCCTTCACATGGTATAATATGCCTTTAACAATTCGATCCTCTTGTTTAAATAATTCTTACAAGAATGGTTAACGTTCCTTATTGAAAATATATCTGATTTGAAAGGGAGTATTACACACACACATACACACACACATACACACACACACACACACACACACACACATATATATATATATATATATATATATATATATATATATATACTCTCATTTTTTACATAAGAAATAATATATTGCCACACAGACATGAGCATGTTTCGGTCAGGTCGTTACTAGTAACTAGCTGACCGAAACATGCCCTTGACTGTGCAGCAACATATTACTGCTCATGTCAAAACAAATAGAAAGTATATCTTATTCTACTTCGGTATTGAGCACTCTTGTATTAACCTTTCAAATTCCATTGGTTACTTAACCTATGGAAAACAATAACCTCGGATTATATATATATATATATATATATATATATATATATATATATATATATATATATATATATATATATATATATATATATAAAACACTAGTGTCTGTAGGTATTTAATTATTATAGTAAAATATAATTTTGACAGCCCATTTAAGAAATTCGTTTCTTATCGTTGAGCACTTTCAGTTGAATTAAAGTCGGTCAATTTAGCTCTTATACATAGATCATCGTATAACGATTAGATCACTGTCTGACTGACGTAAATGAACATTTAAAATGAAGATGTTTAAATTCAACACTATTTCATGTCTCGTGGTGCGGGGTTCAAATCGTTCGACTAGTATTAATCGTGACATCCTGCACTGAAGATTCCCGAAAGGATGAAACACTAGTGTCTGTAGGTATTTAATTATTATAGTAAAATATAATTATATATATATATATATATATATATATATATATATATATATATATGTATATATATATATACTAGCATTTCAGCCCGGCGTTGCCCGGGTGTTTGGATGTGTATGTTGGGCATAAAAAAGCGGTATTTTTTTAAACTTTGACCCCTATTATGACCCCTTAACATTTATTGTTTGGACTCAAATCAAATTATTAAGTTAGATCTATGTCCAAGGTACATATATATAAAATTTCAAGTATTTATGCCTAAAATTGTCGGAGGAGTTTGGTAGAGTTCTCAAAAGTCAAATCGTTTAACTTTGACCCCTTAACAGCCAAATTTCTGGCGGAACACGGATTACAAAAATTCTCCCAAATCTCAGTACACTGTATATCAAATTTTGAGTCTGTAAACTGAAAATTGGCAAAGTTATTGCATAGGAAAATGTACACTCACAGACACACAGACACGTTCACATTTATAGACGCAACAAAAATATATACGTATACATAAATACATATGTAAACAATTTTATGTTCACTATAAACTTTTTACGCAAATATTATGCAAGTATAAATCATGTAGAATATCTGCATGAATATAATTACACGTAATAGTTAACTAAATGTGATCATCACATTAGAAAACCGAAAAAACCAATAAGGAATTAATTAAAATGAATGTTTAAAAGAATATGCAAATTAGCTAGATCTTTTGCAGATGAATACAATTCATCGACCCATATATAAGAAAAGTGTATGTTCTTTTTAAATAAATAGAAAAGAGGTGTTTTAATATGAATATCAATGCACACAAAAGAAACTCGAATTTATAGGAGTATATATATATATATATATATATATAAGCGCAAATAGTTAAGAAAACATGTTAAAAAACACTTTGAAAAAGAGTTAAAAACATATTTAATCTGAAAAGGAAACACTTAGTAAGTGGATAGTCCTTAATCCGCGGAGTTTCGAAGAAATACTTTCCTTCTCATCAAAGGGTAGGAATTAGCAAAATGCGGGATCGGATTTTACATACAAAAGTATTTGATGAAACTACAAGCAAGTCAAAGATCTTACTTGATAACAAAAAGTGAAGCAGAGGAAATATGGTGAAGAAAAAGGTGATTCATATATATATATATATATATATATATATTATTGTTGTTAGAATTAGTCGGAATTGAAATCCTAAATCTTACTTGATAACAAAAAGTGAAGCAGAGGAAATAAGGTGATTCATATATATATATATAGATATATATATATATATAATTGTTGTTACAATTAATCAGAATTGAAATCCTAAATAAAAAATATCAGACCAATAGAGGTATCAGAATTGGTGTTGACATCGGAAATTTTGTGCCTATTTGCCGATGCCAAAGCGCGTTTTTTATTTTTTATTTTTTATTTTATTTTGTAAGCAAAATCTTACATGACTGGTAATAATGATAAAATAATTAATATGTATCGATTTTAAAGTATTATTGAAAATAAATCGATAGATATCATTCCACAAGATGCAAACATTCCGACTATTAATTATTTGGTTGTTCCTACGAAACAGGTGCTGTCAAAAGTCGACGGTCTGATATATTGGTAACAATGGCTGGTAAGATGAACAACATTTTTTAATTTGGAATATATCTTTTATATATATATATATATATATATATATATATATATATGACACTATTGGTGTCATGAATGCATGCAGCGAGGTGCATATTGCGGTGAGAGGGGTGTTTGACCGGACGGGATAGAGGAAGAGAGGACAGAAGAGGAGGTGTTGATGTCTGATTGGGACAAATCAGAAATGTCTATGGGATTTTGTCAGAAATGGAAGAAACAAATAATTGTTTTTTATCTCATTGTCGTTATATATCTGTTAACATGAAAGGTTGTTTTTAAAACCTCTGTAGAGAGGTATGAAGAGATCCAGAGATCCTTAGGTGATTAAGGCTGACAACTTAGAATGGTGGTCAAGGGTAAGGGTCGCCGCCAAGCATTGTTCGACCTGGGGTGACTAGTCACTCCTAATTTGATGATAAGTAAAAACCTCAGTGCAAATGAGGGTTAAATTAAGTTCGAAGAGAAAGAGTAGAAATTAGGGGGACAGAGAGAGAGAGAGAGAGAGAGAGAGAGAGAGAGAGAGAGAGATGTTGAGTGGACAAGACGAAGGGTAAGCCCTAAGAGGAAGAAAGAAAGGGTGTTTGTAACCACTCTCTGAAAGAGGAGGTGGGAAAAGGGGTTGGATTTAGAAAAAGGAATTCTAAAAAGAGAGTAGAGTCGTAGCCAGCAAACTGAACGGCTGGGCTGGTCAAGCGCTCCCGATTTGGGAGCCCTCAGGGCCTGATGTTATGATGTTAATTAGCCTGTGTTAATGGGAAATCTGTGACTTTACTAGTCTGGTCTTACATCATTTCACTGCTATAGTCAGTCACCTCAATTTAGACAGTAGCTGTTATAAAGTAATGAAATAAATAGTTTGTTATTGTTATAAACCTGAGTTCTATTTGTTTGTGGTGAGGACTCTTCATTTTGCAGCAAGCCGCAAGCCACAAGGACCAGTGAAGTGATTGATGTACCCGGAGACTACCAACACAGGGTAGGAGAGGATTCGATCGAGAGGCAAAGTGCCCCACCATGAAAACACAGTGGGTGAAGACGATCAACAGGCCAACTTGTGACAGGACAATGTACGATCGAAAGAACACCTGTCATATCGGGTGGAATCCGACAAGGTTAAGGACACCCGGTGTGGTCGGTTCAGTATCGGTCTCGTTATATATATATATATATATATATATATATATATATACATATATATATGTGTGTGTGTGTGTGTGTGTGTGTGTGTGTGTGTGTGTGTGTGTGTGTGTGTGTGTGTGTGTATTTCGGCAGCAAATCATTATTCAAGCATGTCTAATTGAACAGATTTTTAATTCGCCGAGTGATCTTTTTTTATTTCGGCTGGCAGGTTGTTGATTATGGCGCCCAGTACTTATTCTCAAGCGCTTTCAATCGGTACATCCGATCGTCATCAGGAGTGGTTGCTGTTGTTGTTGTTGTTGTTGTTGTTGTTGTATTCTTTTCTTTATTGAGCCTTGGTGTATTTACAGCTAATTCTACCCATCCTGCACCCACCTTTATAACCTTTATTTATATAACCAATGTAACCTTTATAACCAATATAACATTTAAAAATAGAACTAACTGTAAATACACCCAGCTTCATTGAAGAAAAGAACGGCAGCAACAACAACGACAACCACTTTCGTTGCGTTTCTCAATTGTTATATTTTATTACTTTTACGTCCATGTTACTGTTAGTTTGTTATTTATATTGTAATTATTATTGTTTTGTTTTGTTTTTACAAGGGAATAACCACTTATCAAAGCCCAGGGGCCACTCTGCAACGCCTCCCGTGCAGCTCAGCTCAGGTGCATAGGCTCGTGATTGAAGTGCACCTGTAGCCGATACATGTGGCGTTACGTTACCCGTGGTTTCGTCTAGTGGTCGAATTCGTCTTCGGTCGTCGTCGGTCTCTCTCCCAGTTCTGCTTTCAAATCAGCTTCCAGCCGTCATCGGGGCTATCGGAGAAATAAATTGCATTCACAACGGCGTTCCAATCAAAGAAAAGAAAGTCAAAACTTAATTGGTTAACACAGAATTGATTATTGTCTTTGACTTTACAATATAATAGTTACACACTGCCTAATCATGCAACTTAGGGGGCTGGCAGTTTTGTTTCCTTTACCAAGCTCTCCGTTCTTCATCTACCGTCAGTCCACGGGAGGAATCAGCGAAAAAAAAGACTCCAATTAGCTAAGTGTCTTGTTTTTATCAAAACAGTAATTCCTCCGTCCACCTTTTTGGAGTTATTCTTTCTTCCTTTCCTTTCCTCTCCCTCTCTTCTTTTATCGTATCAATTTGTACTCCCTTTTCCTTTTTCCTCTCCTGAATTTCCTCTCTCTCTCTCTCTCTCTCTCTTTCTCTCTCTGTTTCCCTAATTTCTACTCCTTCTCTCGGCTTTTATCTATACCAATTTTTAACCCTCATTGTACTGAGGTGTTACTTATCATGTCACCTCCAGGTCGACCATGTCACTCAACAGGGTTTTAAAACAACATTTTCGTTGTTAACAAAGTTTTAACAGTCGGAACAAATTCTCGTTTGTCTTTCTCTTAAAGACCTCACCTCTGATGCGACCCTGTATTGCTTTTTCTGCCAACTCGAGAATCTCATTATCATTTATTTATTTATTTCCCATCAAAATATTCACTATTTCTTCTCTCATAAACATCTGTTTTTCCTTGACCAAGTGTCAGTATGTCCCCCCATACCTAATCCTCTATTTGAAAAGCAAGATCATCTGGTGTCGCCAGGGATCTCGTCATAACTCGAGGACATTGGTCAAAAGGACAATATCATAATAATCGTATGAAGTGTAAATTTTGTAAAATTGGATTACTTAAAGGGAACGGCTCATCAAGAACTTGTTTACATTGGACTTGAAGATGGCCATATTGTAGTCAGCTGTAGGTAAACGGAAGAGAGTTCCACAGGTGTGCAGTTCTAAGAAAGAAGCTTTGTTCATGGAATCTACGTTTATATTTAGACACAGATAAAGAGTGGGGGAAATTATTGATAGTGTTTTCAGCGAAACGAGTGTTTCTCGTTAATGTTTAGCGAGGGGGAACGATAGATTGGAGCTCAGACATGCCATGAAAATAACGATAAAACAGACAGGCTCGCAACGTCTCTTCTGTGAGAAAGAGATTGTAGGGAAGAGAAAAGGACATCCGCCACTAGGCTACGAAGTCTATTCTGAACTCTGTCAAGGCAAGATAAGTTGTTTCTAGCAGCTACGATCCAGATGTGACTGCAATACTCCATCCTTGGACGTAACTGTCTCTTATATAGGTAGAGTATTGCTTCAGTAGGTAGATAACTACTGGATAGATGGAAGAATCCTACTATTTTTCCAGCAAATTTGGCAACAGATTTGATGTACGTATTCCATTTTAGATCAGGAGTAAAGGTCAAGCCCGGAAGCTTGTCAAAACATGGAGCCTTCCCAAGACGATATCCATCCATTTCAATTGACGCCAGATGGGGATCAGAGCGTTGATGATGTAAAGATAGAAGCTTGGTTTTAGATGCATTAAAAGTAACCAGTCACTTTTTCCCTATTGTACCACATGCTCAAGATGAGGGGAGAGAGAATCAGAGAGAACTTGTTCGTTACTGGCCTTTGATGTGCTGCCATAGATGGTTGTGTCGTCAGCAGAAATGTCTATGAATTATCGAAGGATGTAATTTGGAAGATCGTTATTGCAGATCAGGAATGGAACTCTGAGGAACTCCAGCATAAATACTATGAGCTTCTGATTTTTGCCCATCAACCATTACTCTTATGAACCTATCAGGCAGAAATCATTTAATAATTGAAAAGACATTTTCAGCTATATCATAGCTGGAGATATTGTGAAGTAGACCTTTATGACATACCCTATCAAAGGCCTTTGATATGTCAAGAGCAATTGCCCTGGAAAGGAAGCCTCTGTCGAGATTACCTCATGTCCATTGATGATAGTTGGGATAGAACACATGCTTCTATTCAGGATCCTGTTTTCTATTTTCCAAAACTGGCGGAAACCAAACCGCTGCTCAGTCACTTTGGACTTGACGGACTGAGCATAAAACTCTCTCGCGTTCTTTATTACTTTTTACAGTGGTTACTGGCAGTCCTAAAAGCAGTTTTAGTCTCAGTAAATATGTTAGGTTGGAAGCAATGGAAAAAGTGATTTCTGTGCGCAAGGGCAGCAGCATATTCTGGAGAGAACCGCAGCTGGCTGTTAGGTTTTTGCTGGAAGTTTTTTGAGGGTATGAAACGGTCTATGCCTACAATTAACTATTCTGTCAGGCCTGATACTATAGAGGACACATCCTTTTTAAACATGTAACACAGAGGTAGATCTGATATAAATGAACGGAAGCTATCCCAGTCAACCATAGAGTATCGATATACTGTACGATGGAGAGGTATATCTGAGAACTTATTACATTTCATTTTTATCTTAACTGATACAACAGAGTGATCGGAAGATCTCAGTGGAGACAGAACAGAAGATGAACGTAGCTCAAGGCAAGTTGCGAGGAAAAGATCTAGGAGACTTGCATACTGACCGTCAGTATCGGGCGCACGTGGCAGAACCTACCCTCATCATCTCTCTTGTTTGAGTGGTTTAACCATTCCACATTGTGAACATTGAAGTCTCCACAAACGTGAACGTTAGCAGAAGGATGAGCAGATAGGATGTGGTCAATTTTCTCAGATATACTCTTAAAGATAGTAACTCCGCTGTTATGGGGACGATAGAAGGCAAATATAAACGCAGTCCTGTGAGCAAGTGCAACCTGGAAGCATAGGGTAATTTAGGAACTCCTGGAAATGTTCCTACCACATGGAAAACCATTTTTAATGTAGGCCCTTATTCCATGCACATGGCGATCTTGGGGTCCAGATTTGGATGTTAAGTTAGAGTATCCTTTAACTACGAACTCATCTAGGGAAATAGTCGGTCCAATGCCAGTTTCACTTAGGAATAATAGGTCTGGTTTAGTCTCCTGTAATTGGTTTTCAACCTCTCGATGTTAGAGTTGGGGACATGGTAGTGGGGGTCTATGTTGGAAGTTGAAGTTCTGGGTTTAAACGTGTTTTTTTTCTGGAAAATTTTATCATAGTTTTTTTTGATTTGTGGAATATCTTGACAGACTTGCTTAAAGCAGAGCAGAGAAGAGAGGGAAAGTAAAAGAGAAAACGAAATGAAGAAATATTTTTCTATAACACATGGTAAGGTAAAGTCGTAAAAATTTCCCACTAATATGGCATCGAGAGGCCCCACTAGAAGCTATTGCATGGTCCAAAATCCATTCACCAAATGGCAATACAGCAGCCACAGTATTTTCACCTGGTGATAAGACAGCTTCCTTAGTGGTTAAACCAAGGTTCGGGTCCCTGACTATCAGGCGGATAACGTCAGCTCAGATAAAACGTTTACCTCCAGCATCCTTATTAGTGACATTCCCATAAAGATAGATACAAAAACAGAAAATTTTCGACATCTTTGGCGACTGTTAACGCAAGATACTGCAAACCTACCATACAACTTTTTCGTCTCCCTTTATCAGAAAAATCATGCATTAAAATAAGGACTGAGAGACAAATAAGGAGAAACGAGAGTAACGGGAGCTGTCGATAACGCATCCACAATGCATTGTCTACTCTCCATTGAAAAGAATATAACAAGAATAGAAAATTCCGAATCTATTTAGTCTATATTTCAAATCAATTTGCAAGATTTTAATGAATACATGCATGAACGACAAAATCTGTTATTAAATAAAGCAAGCTAAATAATAAATATATCAATTAAAGAACTGCAATAAATATAAAAAAATTAACATTTGCCTAGAATAAAAAAAAACTGTTATTCCTTGTTAACTCCAAACGGGTTTTCTTATTGGAATCGGAACTCTTTTTTTATCTTCGGCTATGGCGGCTGCCAGCTTAGGGCCGTTGGATGAAATAAAATGGATGGAAGAATAAGTTAGCCCAGCCGTAAAAATTTATTTTGAGGTAATCATGGCAGAGGCTAGAAAATGCATAGAGTACGTCACAGAGGCTGGGATTACATTGGAGCAACCGAGGTTGCAGAAATTCGCAAAAAAGCCAATTTCCCTATTCATTATTATTACAGCGTAGTACATATTAACGATGAAATGTATGGGAAGACCGAGAACCATAGTGTCAATCTTTGAAGTTCCTGGTGTGGTGCCGGGCGAATATCTAGCGAGTTATCTTCTAAAGTTCAATGATCTCGGCTAGGTGAAATAGAGTGCTGAACCAGGAAACAAACATAGACGCTTCACTGCGTGCGGAGGATCATCGAGAGTCTACTGATCGACATATCATTGCCGGACGGACGAATCGTGTCTACAAACGGCAGGATCTTGGAGGGTTTCCGCTTTTATTTTCAGGATCTCTTCACGAGGGAGCACGGTCTGACTATTAAGCAGTTTGACACTTATTTAACCGACTTTTCTCGTCTTAAGGCGACCGAAGTGGCTAGGTGTGAAGGGTGTTTAGAAGAGTCCGAAGTCCTGGAGGCCCTAATACAAGTCGGGTTGGACAGAACTCCTGGAATTGATGATCTCCCCTACGAATCAGATTTGAGGCTGTCGCCCATTTTTATTTCTTTACTGGTTTTACTATTTAACTCCTTGTTTAGGAACGGGTATACATCTCAGCATTTTACGCAAAGATAAAAATGGTGGTAATGGCATAGGTAACATCCGGCCTTTATTTTGGCAAAATCTTAGCAAATCGTCTGCAACTTGTCTTGCATCGGCTAATAAGTCCCAAACAAACTTGTTATGTAAAGAGCCGGACCATTCAAGATAACTTGCACACGATACGTTTGATCATAGAAAAAGTCGAAACAGAAGCGGCGCTGATCAATTTAGATCAGCCCAAAGTATTTGATAGTGTCGATCATCGTTACCTAGAGGCTGTTCTTTCCTCGCCTGGATTTGGTCCTCAGTTTCGCTCTTGGATTGACCACTTGTATACAAACTCCGGTGCTATAGTGGAGGTGAATGGTGTAAGATCTAGGACCTTCAATTTGTCCATGGCTATTCATCTGGGTTGTCCGATTTCACCAATGCTTTGCGTGTTTGCGTTAGAGCTTTTTCTGTGTAAGCTTAGTGTGAATCCCGTCCCTCGCAGGATTACTTTACCTGATGGTTTTACCCCAGTAAAGTATACCGAGGATGTGGCTGTGGTTGTAACGAGCAGTGCTGAGACTAGAGACATCGACATAGAAATAAGACAGTTGGAACCGATAGGGGCCAAAATCAACTCCGATAAGTCTGTTGGCTTACGCATTGACGCCTGGAGGGGGGGGGGGGTGAGGGGCCCTTTGACTGAACAGATGGGCCTTGCAAGATACTCGGCGTCTGGTTTGACCCTAGCCTCCAGTTGGAGAAAAATTGGTCGCAAGTATTGGAAACAAGGCCACATCCTATTTGTGGTCCTTAAGAAATGTTACTCTGAAGGGTCGAGCGCAGGTCTGTAATTCACACATTTACCCCCTCATCCTATACTGTCTATCAGTGCTTTCACTCCTGGAGACCTCACTAGTAGATCTGGTGCTTGCTCTTTTAACGTTCTTATGGCGCGGAAAGTAAGCCATGATTAGCTAGCGAGGTCTGTTACTTGCATACCTACTAGTAGCGTTCGTGTGTGTGTGTGCGTGTGTATGTGTGTGTGTATGTGCGTGTGTGCGTGTGTGTGTGCGTGTGTATGTGTCTGTGCGTGTGTATGTGTGTGTGCGTGTGTGTGCGTGTGTATGTGTGTGTATATGTGTGTGTGCGTGTGTATGTGTGTGTATGTGTGTGTGTGTGTGTGTGTCAGTGGGTACAACTCTCCCACATCCCAGACTTCATGGGCTTATAATGACTAAACCTGGCTAGATGAAGGCCCCCTACCTAGGGATAATGCAAACTATTTTTCAAGGTTATAGCCTATGTATATATACGCCGACACAGCCGACACAGCGACACTACAGCCGACACTATGGGAGCGATCATGACAAAACCTGTCAAGATAATGGTCCAACCTAGGGACGATGCACACCATTTTTCAAAGTGAAGGCCAAATATCAAAGTACATAGCCTGTGTATATATACTCTCTTACAGTCCACGCCACTGGACCGATCATGACAAAATCTGGCATGACGATGGTCCCGTACCTAGGGATAGTGAACACGATTTTTTAAGGTTAAGGAAAACTGTCAAGGTCGAAACTTTTCTAGTACATATATATATATATACTAGAAATACTACTTCGCGCGAAAGAGAAGGACACAAAATGTTTTAAACATTAATATTAATAATAATAATAATAATAATAATAATAATAATAATAATAATAATAATAATAATAATAGAATAACAATAACAAAGATTTCGCTGGCGACGACTACTATTGAGCGCAACCAGTTACAGTCCTTTGAAAATTTCATCTCTATTTTTCTCGTTATCTACTGAATATTTTAATGAAACCTATATGAAACTTGTTCCTTATTAAATTTTAAAGATTTTGTTTTCTGAAAGAATTTTAAAAATATTAATATAAAATAGTTATTTTAAAGTTTTTGTTAAAAAAATTTTCAGATTCTCTCATTATTCAGATATTTATGACAAAGAGGGAGTTGCAAAAAAGAGTTGTGGTGTGAGAAGAAATATAATACAAACTGAAATATAGAGAATATTCAGACCTGTAATAATACAAAGAGGGGGTTTCAAAAATGAGATGTGGTGTGAGGGGAAATACAAACCGAAATAGAGAGTAGGGGAGTTTTTATAAATACATGCAAAACCACATTCATTTTTTTAAATCCAAATTAATAAATCAAATAAAATATAATCTTAAAAAGATAGGATACAAGTTAGGAAAGCATTTCATCCAAGGCATGAAAATTGTTAAACAAAATGTTTTTAATATACGCTTTAAAAATAAAGGTACAAGGTTGAAATGTATATATATATGTATTACCTTTTATTCTTTTTATTTTTTATTTATATGTAAACCACTTTAAACTAGGCGTGAAGCCACTTAATGTTATGAGCTAGTAACTGGATTAACAAATGACCGTTCCTAATCTTTCAATTAAAAAAAAAACTAAAAGTTTTTTGTTTTGTTTTTTCAGCCAGGACTGTAATCCATACAACAATGACTACGCTCCCGACCGCATCATCAATAAAAGATCGTGAGTGAATATTGTTTTTCTTCGTACAGTCTGCTTTTACTATCTACATTATTTCGTACATTTAAGTATCTCAAACACTTAATACACAATTTTTACTGCCTACCAATCTTTGTATGTATTCTCCAACTAGCAGGATAATCCCGACGTGTCCCGGGATTGAACGATGATCAATGAATTTTCCACACTTCCAATACTTTTATTGTCGTCAAAATCTGGGAAATCGCTTATTTTTGAATAAAATCGATTGATTGCTTGCTCTATAGTCGTGACCCTTCCGTAGCCCACAGGAAGAAGCTTCACGTGCCTCCCCCAGTGACTTCCACGGTACATTGTGGTCTATTTTACACAATAGAGAACCTATTGTGGATTTTATAAAATTATTCTTATATACAATCGCTTGGAATAGTTTTAAATACGAACGTCAGCTCTCATGGTTCAGTTGTGTTCTAAATAGAAACATTCATTTCGAACGCGCCCCTATCTTATCAAAGAACCAAGTGTTGATTTTATATGGTTTGATGGTGTGATGATTAAACTGCTCAAATTTATGATTTAAAATTAATATGTTAAAATGGATATATAAATATAAATACTAATATTTATACGAAAATCATATTCCAATATTCGAGAGAGAGAGAGAGAGAGAGAGAGAGAGAGAGAGAGAGAGCGAGAGAGGGCGTCAGTATGTGATCTTTTAGCGAAAATCCTGGGTACAGTTGTGTATTGTGTATTGAATGTTTATTGTTTGACATATTTTTCATGTTGGTAAGTTCATATTATGGAGGTCCTCTTATATAACACTTTTAGAATTTTTATTAAGTTTATTCATAATGAGGTTGTTGTACGTATCAAATCTTATGTTGTCTGAGTTGATCGGTTTATTTTCTGGTATTATTTAGATAGTCTTTAATTTTTTGAAGGTATTATTTATAGTTTTTATTTTACGGTTCATGTATTTATGCTTTTTTAATCCTCAAATTCTTAGCAAGGTTAAGCATGTGAGTTTTAAAATTTTCCGAGGAGCGCATATATGGTTAACATGTCCTTGATTAAATGTTGAAAACTTGGTTCTACGATATATGTTTTCCTCAGTAAAAATTTCAGCTGTATTCTAATCCGGTGTAATAATATTATTCTGTTGTCCTCATTTTAGTATAAAAACTCTCCACCTGATCCTTTTATAAACAAATTCACTGCTTGGATCATATCCATCATGTATACTTCATGTATTGGTATTGCTATGGTCTTTGGAGAAAAAGTGATTTCCTCCTTAGAGAACATTCTGTCTATATTAGTATATAATGCAGCTCCGATTCAAACAGTAGTTTTATTTTTATAATTCTTAATGAATATATATATACATATATATATAAATAAATATATATATATAAATATATATATATACAGATATATATACATATATACATACACAAAGTTAAATTTATTCAGAAGGTAATTAAATTTTAATTAAATTGAATTAAACGAGGTTATTAAGAGTGCTCGATAAAAAAGCGCAAAATATATTTTTTATTTATATGGACAAATATTACAAAGTGGCTACACCAGATATGTTAATGTCTCGACAACGTTTTATTTTTTTTAATATTTCTGCATTTAAGGACCAGACCCCTTCGGTGGAATACAAACTTTATTGAGTCGCCTGACGAGAACATGTGAATCTTTACCGACCATTTGTTCGAAATATGAGCATATCCAGTGTAGCAACTATGTAATATTTGTCTATATAAATAATATATTGCACTATTAACTAAATACTGGAAAATGCTTTTTCTCGGTAGTATGCATTATTTCTTAACCAGTCTAAACTTAGTACCCAAGCCAAATTGCTCTACTCTTAACCAGCTTTTTAACGGATTCTTCCAAAGAAAATTAATACCTCACAAATTGAATGTTCCATTACGGTATCGCATAAAGGTAAAGCTCGAATGCACAAACAATTCTCTATCGAGGTTAGATAAAGCCAAAAAGAAAAATATATATATATTTACGCATAACTATGTAAAGGAAGATTATTTTCAAATATTCTTCTAAACTGAGAACGGAGTAACGGACTTATATAAGTTAAAATGCTCGAGGTAGTTAAAGCCAACAAAAACAAAATAAAACAAAAGCATTGTTGAATTAAAAATAAAATAAATAAAAATACAGAACCCAAGATGCCCCCCTACCCCTTACTCCTTAAGTAACCCGGCATAAACCAGTTAGGGCGACTATCTCTTCCCTCTTCAGCGCGGTCAAAGTTTCCAAAGCTAAGTTACGCCATTTTCTATCTATCATTTGGAAATCCACCTGTCTTGATATCGTAAAAACTTATGTATTGCAGACATTATTTTTTATTCATTTATTTATTTTTTTTCCAGGTTTGACTAAATTTCTGAGCATTTCAACTGCACTTATCTTTCGTTTGCTCTTTTTTCTGTTTTTTTTTTTCAAATTATATTCTGCACTATTAACTAAACACTGGAAAATGCTTTTTCTCATCAGTATGCATTATTTCTTACCCAGTCTAAACTTAGTACCCAAGCGAAATTGTTCTACTCTTAACCAGCTTTTAAACGGGTTCTTCCAAAGTAAATTAATAAAAAATTATCGACCTCACAAATTGAAAGTTCCATTACGGTATCGTATAAAGGTAAAGCTCGAATGCTCAAACCATTCTCTATTGAGAAAAAATGTAAGATTATTTTCAAATATTCCCCTAAACTGAGAACGGAGTAACGGACTTATATTAAGTAGATATTAATAAGTCCTTATATTTTTATTTTACTTTTATTTTTCTCTATTTTTTTTTTAAATGGAGAGTAGACAATACACTGTGGTTGTGTTATCGGCAGCTCCAGTAACTCTCGCTTCTCCTTTTTTTGTCCCTCAGTCCTCATTTCCAATGAGTGATTTTTCTGACAAAGGGTGAAGAAAAAGCTGCTTTGCAGGTCGGTAATACTTCGTGAACAGTAGCCTGAGATGTCGGAAATTTTTCTGTTTCTATGTCTATCCTTGTGGCCACGTCACTAGTAAGGGTGTTGGAGATAAACAGTTCGTCTCGGCTGACGTTATCCGCCTGATAGTCAGGGACCCGAACCTTGGTTAACCACTAAGGAGGCTGTCCTATCACCAGGTGTAAAGTACTGGCCCTGCTGTATTGCTATTTGGTGAATGGATTCTGGACCATGCAGAAGTTTCTGGTGGGGCCTCTCGATGCCATACTAGTGGGTAATTGTTACGGCTTTACCTTATCATGTGCTACAAAAAATTGCTCTCTTTCTCTCTCTTACTTTCCCTCTCTGTCCTACTCTAACCAAGTCTATCGACCTGTTCCACAAACCCCAAAAACTCAACATATCTAAAAAAAAAACACACACACACACAAACGAATAAACCTAGAACTCCATCCTCCAACGTAGACCCCTACTACCATGTCTCCTTTTCCAACATCAGGGGTCTACGTTCCAACCTTCCAGAGATTTAAACTCAATTACATAAGACGAAACCAGACTTACTCTTTCTAAGCGAAACTGGCATACGGCCGACCACTTCCCTAGATGAGTTCATAATAAAAGGATACTCTAACTTAACATCTAAATCTGACCCCCAAGATCGCCATGGGCATGGAGTATGCGCCTACATTAAAGATGGCTTCCCATGTGGTAGAGATATCGCCAGAGAAGACCCTAATTTACCTTATATGTGCTTCCGGGTTGCACTTGCTTACATCACCGCATTCATATTTGCTCTCTATCGCTCCCACGACAGCGGGGTTACTGTCCTTAAGAGTATATCTGAGAAAATTAACTTCATCCTGTCTGCTCATCCTTCGGCTACCATTCACATTTGCGGTGACTTCAATGTCCATAACGTGGAATGGCTGATCCACTCAAATGACAGGTGATGAGGGGAGGTTCTGTCATGATTTTGCCATTGTCTATGACCTCACACAGATTGTTCGGGAGCCTACCCGTGTGCCCAATACTACGGGTCAGTATGCAAGCCTTCTAGACCTTTTTCTCACAACTTTCCCTGAGCTATGTTCATGTTCCGTCCTATCTCCCCTGGGATCCTCCGATCACACAGTTGTATCAGTTAAGATAAAAATGAAATGTAATAAGTCTTCAGATATACTTCTCCACCGTAGTGTATATCGATACTCTATGGCTGATTGGGATAGCTTCCGTACATTAATATCTCTGCATTCCATGTTTAAAAAGGATGTATACTCTATAGTATCAGACCTTACCGAATGGTTAACTATAGGCATAGACCGATTCATACCATCCAAAATATTCCAACAAGAACCTAGCAGCCAGCCATGGTTCTCCCCAGAATGTGCCGCTGCCATTGCGCACAGAAATCACTTTTTCCAACGCTACCAACGTAATAGATGTACTGAGACTAAAGTTGCCTTCAGGACTGCCAGCAACCACTTAAAAGAGTAATAAAAAATGCAAGACAACTATATGCTCAGTCCGTCAAATCCAAAGTAACTGCGCAGCGGCTTGGTTCCCACCAGTTTTGGCAAGTAGCAAACAGAATCCTGAACAGAAGCGTGCGTTCCATCCCAACCATTATCAATGGACCTGAGGTCATCTCATCAGCATCAGAGAAGACCAAACTATTCGCCAAGAACTTTGCAGCTAACTCTACCCTCTGCGACGAAGGGTATCAATTCCCCGTATTTCCTCCTACAACAGACAACACCCTATCCAACGTACAAATATCTGTGCACGAGGTCGCCAAACTAATCAAGAACCTTGATTCCAGTAAAGCAACTGGCCCAGACGGCATTCCAATTATAGTGTTGAAAAAGCTTCAACCAGAACTTGTCCCCATACTTACAAAACTGTTTAGGCGTTGCCTTAAGGAGGAGTGCTTTCCAACACCCTGGAAAACCTCGTCAGTATACCATGTATTTAAGAATTCAGGTGATAAATCATCTCCCTCTCAGTACAGACCAATAAGTCTCTTGTGTGTCATGAGTAAGTTACTGGAATCCATATTAAATAAAAAAAAAAGTAGTAACCCACCTCAGCAGAAATAACCACTTTAGTGACATGCAATATGGTTTTCGATCTGCTAGATCTACAGCTGATGTGCTAACAGTTATATCCCATAGGATTAGTGAATCTCTCGACAACGGCTTCCTTTCTAGAGCAATTGATCTTGACATATCAAAGGCCTTCGATAAGGTTTGGGATAAGGGCCTTCTTCACAAGATTTCCAGCTACGGTATGACTGGAAATGTTTTCTTAATAATTAAATCATTTCTCTCTGATAGGTTCATAAGAGTAGTCGTTGATGGGCAGAAATTTGAGGCCCACAGTATTAATGCTGGAGTCCCCCATGGGTCCATCCTGGGCTCAACTCACTTCCTGATCTACATCAATGATCTCCCAAAACACATACTAAATTCATCCGTTGACATCTATGCTGATGACACGACCATCTACGGCAACACATCAAAGGCCGTAAATGATAAAGCTCTCTCTGATTCCCTCTCCTCTGATCTTGAGCGCGTCGTTCAGTGGGGAAAGAGATGGCTGGTTACTTTTAATGCCTCTAAAACAAAACTCCTTACTTTACATCATCAACGCTCTGTTCCTCATCTAGCATCAATTGAAATGGATGGCTCTCGTCTTGGGGAGGCCTCATATTTTGACAAGCTCCTGGGTTTAACTTTTACTCCTGATCTCAAATGGAACACGTATATAAAGTCTGTTGTCAGGGCCGCTGGGAAAATGGTAGGATCCTTCTACCGCTCTAGAAGATATCTCACTACTGATGCAATTCTCTATCTATATAAAAGCCAAGTACGTCCAAAGATGGAGTGCTCCTGCTACATCTGGAATGGAGCTTCAAAAAGCAGCCTATCCTGCCTTGACAAAGTACAAAATAGACTTCGTGGCTTAGTGGGAGATTTCTTCTCTTCCCTGCAATCTCTCTCCCAGAGAAGAGACGTTGCGAGTCTGTCTTTGTTTTATCGTTATTTCCATGGCAAGTGTTCGTCCGAGCTTCAATCTCTGGTCCCACCTCGTCAATCCTTCATGATAAACACCCGTCTAGCTAAAACCACTGCCAGTAATTTTCCCACTCTTTATTTGTGCCTAGATCAAAGGGTAGATTCCATGAACATAGCTTTTTTCTGAGAAGTGCACGCCTGTGGAATTCTTTTCCGTTTGCCTGTTTCCCACTTAACTACTACTTTGACGTCTTCAAGTCCAACATAAACAAATTTCTGATTAATCGCTCCCTTAAGTAAGACGCTTTATCAAATCTCCAATACCACTATCACTACGATATTATCCCATTGATTATTGTACACAAAATAACCCTTATCTCCGAGTGGCTTACGGACCTTGATAAGTGGTGATACCCATGTAATATATATATATATATATATATATATGTGTGTGTGTGTGTGTGTGTGTGTGTGTGTGTGTGTGTGTGTGTGTGTGTGTGTGAATATCGTGTATGTCATGATGGGTTACGAGGTGAGTCTTCAATATATGACTGTCTATGTAAATTTATACGATGAGGAAGAAAATCGAAGAAGTTATAGAAAGATGTTTTTTAATCATATGGAGGTGACGGTTATAAGTGGTTTTCTCGAAATAGGCGACATGCTAGCTCAGTATATATGTGAAAGGGTATTCGAATAAAACCTTAGTATTAAACTAAGTACAAATTATAAAATAATAAAAGAAATCAAACGAAGTACAAATTATAAAATGATGAAAGAAATCAAACAACGTATAAATTATCAAATAATAAAAAAATCAAACAATGTACAAGTTATAAAATAATAAAAGAAATCAAACAAAGTACAAATTATAAAATAATAAAAGAAATCAAACAAAGTATAAATTATAAAATAATGAAAGAAATCAAACAAAATATAAATTAAAAATAAAAAAAGAAATCAAACAAAGTACAAATTATAAAATAATAAAAGAAATAAAACAAAGTATAAATTATAAAATAATAAAAGAAATCAAACAATGTAGAAATTATAAAAGAATAAAAGAAATCAAAAGAAGTACAGATTATAAAATAATAAAAGAAATCCCAAAAAGTATATATTATAAAATAATAAAAGCTATCAAACGCAGTATAAATTATAAAGTAATAAAAGAAATCAAACAAGGTATAAATTTTAAAATAATAAAGAAATCAAACAAAGTACAAATTTTAAAATAATAAAAGAAATCAAACAAAGTATAAATTATAAAATAATAAAAGAAATCAAACAAAGTATAAATTTTAAAATAATAAAAGAAATCAAACAAAGTATAAATTATAAAATAATAAAAGAAATACATGGTACAATAAAATAATAAAATATAAAATATAAGAGATATAAATGAATAAAATAAGGGATAAACAAGTGATAAAAAGATGATAAATATTAAGGAATAAAGGGTTAAATAGTATAAAATAATACAAAATTATAAAAAATATATAAAAAGAACGAGAAGGATTTAATATAACGAATAAAAAAATACAAAGTAAGACAAAATGCAATGAAATATAAATAAAAGAATAAGAAAAAAAATTACAGTGAGAAAAAGTTCTCAATTGTAATGAGATGTCATCAATGAGATGTTCAGGTCAAAGTTGAATGCAAAGCAGCCATATTGGGAGTAATTTTTTTATTGGGAATAAACAAAACCTTTATATATATATATATATATATATATATATATATATATATATATATATATAGTATATGCATATACACACACAGACATATCTCTCTCTATTGTGACATTCGCTGCTGGGTATGTATATACTTGATCTATACAAACTCGGGAAGGACCGATCAGCGAATGCGCTAAGCTATGGTTCTCCCTTCTAGAATCCAAAGCGCGCTGAGGTTAGATGGGATAATGTTTCCATTGTAATATTTTATATACATCAAATAACAAAGAGAAGAAAAAAGAAAAACAAACGACGGGTTATGTTTTAATTCCAAAAATCACGGGTGCATCACGCGCGATTCTTCTTTTATTACTAAATATAGAAATATATGGAGGGGGAGATTCTTTTGGTTGTTTGTTTTTTTTATAATAAAAAAATGAAATGTCACATTACTCATTTATATATATATATATATATATATATATATATATATATATATGCCAATTCAATATACCGATGTTGAAATAATAACCAATCATTCGCACATTAAATCGGAATTTGATTCCTTTTCTCTTTTTTTATATTTAAAATGAAATGTCACATTACTCATATATATATATATGCCAATTCAATATACTGATGCTGAAATGATAGTCAATCATTTTTTTTTAATTTTGTGTTCATAGTGCATCCGCATTTCATGACATAGAAAAGAGGACATATCTGCGAAACGTTCTAGGTCTCTTCCGAGAATCATATTGGTTGCTTTCTCTCTTTTTTTTACGTAATTAAAGCCCCCGTCATGAAAAATTCTTTTTCATATTTGTCGTATCGCCTTCCGCGTTAAAAGAAAAATGCCTGTATTTACCTTAGGTTTTCCAGGTTCATATTCCTCTTTCTTTTTTTAATTTTTTTATCTTGATGCGGTTAAATTGGTAATTCCTCCTTTTTTTAAATTCCCACGTGGTGCGCTGTGTCTATCCCATTTTTCCATCTTTTCGGCAACTGACTCTTTTTGGTTTTCTTTTTTTTTTCTTTTTCCGCCTTAGTTATCTCCCTTGGTCCTCGCTCCTGCTGATATTCTTTCCCTACGTTCTCTACCTTCTCTCTCTCTCTCTCCCTCTCTCTCTCTCTCTCTTGTCAACGTGCCGTTTCGACGGGTTTGTTTGCTGTTTTTCGTAGGGGCCCGTCACACTATATATATATGTACATATATATATACGCACACACATATATATATATATATATATATATATATATATATATATATATATATATATATGACTGATTGATTGCTTGAATCTTATCTTCAACAATTGGGAGATATTTTTTTAGTTTTGTTTCGACTGTTATATAATAATGTTATAATACTTATATAATATTTATATAATATTCATATAATATTTCTAATATTAATATTTGTATAATTTTTATAATAGTTTTATATTATAATTAATAGATAATTGTATCGACAATAATAAATACGTAATCTGCATGATTTAAAATATTACATTTAAGTGTATCTTACAACCGGGCAACGCCGAGCGGCTTGGTAATATATATATATATATATATATATATATATATATATATATATACTAGCCGTACCCGGCCACGCGTTGCTGTGGGTCAGTGTATTTAAACGGAACACATTCCTCAGAAAAAATTGCATTTTGTATTGTTTATTTATTTTATTATTTTTGCAATTTTTTTATCAATAAAAGTTGGGTTTTCCCCCAAGAAAAGGTGAATTATATTCCATAAATTGTTAGGTGAAAGTTTTTTTTTTTTCAGGAATCTTTTTTTAAAGGAAAGTTGGCAATAAACATTTCTTTTTGAAAACAGAATTTTTATTATAAAAAGAAAAGATGAATGTTTTATATGAACACTGTAAATAGTTAGTTGAAAGTAGAGAAAAGTTAGATTTTTTTTGAAGAGAATGTACAAATTTTTTTTGTCAGTAGATGATAAGAAAATAAACGGGAAAAATACTCCCATCATTAATTAATTCTGCAAAAAAAAAAATGTTGGTTTAGTGTTTCAACATTTGAACAACGCTCGGCTGAATCTGGTGGTTGCCGGTCGAACCCTAAACTAATTGGAATCCGGTGCGGGGGGGTTAAATTCTGCATGAGTACCATTCTTTTTAATTTTGTCTTTTGTTCAATTTTTGTGGGCTTTTAGCGCTAGCAAACTAACAAATCTAACCAAAATGCAAAAAATTCAACAATTAAATCATTTTAATAAGTGCCCAACTCCTAATACAAATCCTTTTAAATCAATCCCCCTTATTGGAAACACTGAAAGGAAGTACGAAACCAAATTATTGCCAGTATATTTGGGAGAGGTTCTATTGGTGTATCAGAAAGTGGCCATTAAAAATGATGATCAGAACCTTAATAATTTAACTTACTATTTTTTAAGCTTATAACTACTTGAAAATATAATTCAACCCCTAATTTTTTTTCAATTAGCAAAGACCATATTTTTGAAACTAACAGGTTTAATAGCAAATTATGCAATATTTATTTCTTTAAAGCGGTTTTCTTTTTAAAAAATATAAAGAAAATCAATATATTTTGACTTGCTTATAAATATATGTATATATATGCCAAAAAAATCACTTACCTAAAAAAATATTATTAAATGGGTAGTTCCATTCTTCATTGTTAAGAATTTATCCATATTTATATTTTAAAGTCCATGTATTTTTTAAATAAAAGGATTTTTTAAAGCGAGGGTCCTAGAAAATCGAATTTTTGTAACATGTTTTGCGCGAAGCGTTAAATATCTGCTGCTGCTAAAATGAAATTTATGAAGTATGGTTTCGTCCAAAGGCATAAGTAATGTCTCTTTTTTATTGCGTGTGTTAACCAAAATTAGTAATTTTCATCCTCCGTAGTTAAAAAAGAAACGCACATTCACTCATAAGTTTTTCCCCTAGAACAAAAAATCCGCTTCATCGATTTTTAAAAAATTCTTTTAATGAAATACACGAGTTTTTGATTGATATATTTTAATACTTCTTCACCAACTAATTTTACTTTTTTTAATATCTAAAAAAAGAAAACATTCAATGAGATAGAAAAATTTGCCGTCAGCGTCTGGTATTGACGATATAAGCATAACATGAGCTTTCATTAAAAAAAAAATCAACGTGTTTAGAAAAAAAAATGTTTTACACTTTGGACATTACAGGTAAATTTCCAAAAAACTATTCTTTTTTTGTTTTAAATTTCAAAATGGGGGTGTGAATTTGAAAAGAAAAACGTTTGTCCAAAATATTATGTTTGGTTTATTGGCCCTGAAAATATCGTAAAAATTGAATCACTAGAAAAATTTTGATAGATTTTTAAAGTTTAAAAATTGAAAAATATTTAACTCGTAAAATTCTATTGATTTTATTACGTAAAAAATGGCTGCATGAAGGCACGCCGGCATTTTGTAAACATTTTGTAAACATTTTTTTTTTTTAAATAAAAAATAATGTTTCTATTATTGTTTAAACAACTTGAATAGTTTATTTTGAAAGTATATTCCATATAGAAAATACACTTTTTTATATTTTATTCGCAGTTTTCTGTTAGGGGTGTCAAAAATTCCTCCAAATTACTGATACATCTAGAATTTCTATTCTTTTTCTTTCTTTCTTTCTTTCTTTCTTTTTAATATTTTAAGCAGATTTGTCACTCAGCTAGCAGATTTGGTTCTTGTACACTTTATTGCCGACATTGGAGACGCCATTTTTTTTCATGCACTAGCTATCCAAATCTAGGTGAGACATCATTATAAGGCCGAACGATTGCTTCCGGAAAGGGAAAGAATAAATTTACCAAAATTTACATTTATTACTTCCGGAAACGATAAATTAAACTAAATCAATTTACCAAAATTAACATTTATTACTCCCTTAAACTAAAATTATCATTTATTACTTCCAGAAACTTGGTAAACCGATATTACTGGAGAAAATGAATCTTGACAATTCAAAAAAATATTTAAAATTATTTATTTGTTCGAAAAGAAACCCAAAAAAAACAAAACACACAAACGAAAAAATAAACAAAGAAACAAAAAAAACTAATAAATGTTTTGGTTTTGTTTTGGTTTTCAAATGGCGCTCGCCCTAGGTTAAATTATTATGAATATATCATTTCGCTTTTCTGTTTTTCTTTTTAAATGACGACTTTTTTTTAATGGCATTTGCGGATGGGTATGCTGACATTTGTTTTTTTAATTTCTTTTTAAATGACTTTTATTTTAATAGCATTTGCGGATGGGTAAAAACCGAAAAAAATAACTAAGCCATTTACTGACATTTTTTCGGTATCTTGACTTTGATAAAATTTATTTGGTAAAAATATTTGTAACAGTTAAAATTATCAGTAAATGGTTTAGTTATTTTTTTTCGTTTTTTACCAATCCGCAAATGCTATTAAAAAAAAGAAAGTCGATAAAAAGTCATTTAAAAATTAAAAAAAAACAAATGTCAGCAAATGCTATTAAAAAAAAAAAGTCGATAAAAGTCGTCATTTAAGAAATTTAAAAACAAATGTCTGTAAAAGTGAGGCATTATTAATAAATGTTTAGTAATTTTTCTTTTAATATTCATAAAGAGTAAAAATGGAATGGAAATTTAAATTTCGCTCCGTTTTAATCTTTTTTTTTAATTGTGCTTCTCCCAAACAAATATAATAACATTCAACAATTGTACTTTATATATATATAACACAAAATATTAAAAATATATATATATTAACAAAAGAGAAATAATTCCATTTTTAAACGAAAAAAGTCAATTTGGTATATAAAAGTTCCGTGTAGTGATGTCACGTGATGACACGCGGTTTGAAATAATTGTCCCCCCGCCAAAATGGCCCATCCGTACAAAGAAAACCAAATATTTATTATAGAAAAATTACGTATAATGTTATAATTACAAAGAGATATATAGAAACACGCATGCGTACCGTAAACATATTATACCAAAATGTGGAAGCCATCCGTCCAGTGGTTATTTAGACAATTAATTACGAACGAACCAAGAATTACATTTATATATATATATATATATATATATATATATATATATATATATACTAGCTGTACCCGGCCACGCGTTGCTGTGGCTCAGTTTGTTAAAATGGAACACATGTGAAAGTAGAGAAAAGTTTGATTCTTTTTTTCAAGAGAATGTACAAATTATTTTTTAACAGATGTTTAGAAAATAAACAGAAAAATACTTCCATCATTAATTATGCAAACAAAATAAATAAAATGTTGATTTAGTGTTTCAATATGCTTATAAATAACGATAAAACTTGCTGAGTATGCACTGTTTTACGGTTGTTGTAAAAATGGAACGGAAACTTAAATTTCGCTTCGTTTTAATCTTTCTAAATTTTTTAATTGTGCCCCCCAAACGAATATAATCAAAGCAGTAACATTCAACGATTGTACATTATGTATATAAAACACAAAATTTTTATTTAAAAAAAAAAAAATTTTTTTTAAGTTAATAACGAAAGGGAAATAATACCATTTTTGAACGAAAAAGTCAGTTTGGTATATCTTTTTGTTATTTTTTACATAAGTCCAGCTTACCATTCACATTGGAAATGTCGACACTTATAGGTTATCGGGTACGTTTACAATGAATAAACACTCCAATCTAGTAGATGTATCAGAATTTTTGTAGGAATTTTTGACACCCCTATCACGAAACTGCGAATAAAATATAAAATTCTCGTAATTTCTCTTTTAAAAGTGGGTTGTTTATTTTCTTTATAGATTATACTTCCAAAATAAACTATTAAAGTTGTTTTAAACGTAATAGAAATATTTTTTAAAACAGTAATGAATTTTACGAACTCAATATTTTTCAATTTTTAAACTTTAAAAATCTATCAAAATTTTTCTATTGATTCTATTTTTACGATATTTTTAGGGTCAATGTGAAATTTTATGCTCTTTTCAATTAACCGAATATAATATTTTAGATAAACGTTTTTTTAATTCACGCCCCTCCCCATTTTCAAGTGTCTAGTAAAAAGTAAATAATTAATTTACACACCAAAGTTTTATATATCACAAATTGAAGAGAAAAGGTCAATAAGTAATATATTCAAATTTAAAACAAAAAAGTAGTGTTTTTTAGAAATTTACCTGGAAAGTTCGAAGTTTAAAACTTTTTTTTAAAACCACGTTGTTTGTTTTTCTTTTGTTTTTTATGAAACCTTGGTCCTTGCTCCTTTAATTGAAAAAAATTAGGGCTTGAATTACATTTTTCGAGTAGTTATAAGCTTGGAAAGATAGGGGGTAGAATAATTCACGCCTCCCATTTTGAAATGTCTATTAAAAAGTAAATAATTTATTCACCAAATGTATATCACAAATTGAAGAGAAAATATATATCACAAATTGAAGAGAAAAGGTCAATAAATAATATATTCAAATTTAAAACAAAAAAGTAGTTTTTTAGAAATTTACCTGTAAAGTCCGAAGTTAAAACCTTTTTTTTTTAAAACATGTTTTTTTGTTGTTTTTTTTTAATGAAACCTTGGTCCTTGCTCCTTTAATTGAAAAAAAATTAGGGCTTGAGTTACATTTTTCGAGGAGTTATAAGCTTGGAAAGACGGGGTGGAATTATTCACTATTTTTCACGAAATTCCTTACACACCTACCAATCTACCCATGTTAAGAACGGCTTTCGGAATAGACACCCCTAACCTTGCCAGAATACCCGAAAAGCTATAAAGTTGACGTGTCGAATCTGAACGATGAGTTGGACGTAATGTAAAAATGTACCGAATTTAAAAGGGAACGAAATTCAAATTTCCGTTCCATTTTTACAACCGTAAAGCAGAGCATTCTATGCAAATTTTACCTAACTTACTGTATTAATGCTATTTTTATTTTTACCCCTGAACTCACGAACTTCTTTCCACCATTTTGCAGCTTCCGTTTATGCTACACGCATGCACGCTGTAGCATAAACGACGGCTTCACCAAGCAAACTACGTTGGGGGGAGGGGATTTTTTTTCCGGACATAGAATTTTCTAATTTTCAAAAATACATTATAGCGCTTTTTGGGTGGAAAATTTAAAATTAGCTGAAAAAGAAATAAAATAGGAAAAGGAAAGCACACCAAGTTGGAGTAGGGGGGTAATTTATCTGTTCCCCCCCCCCCGGAACATAGAATTTTCAAATTTTCCGTAAGTAACGCACCGACATTTACCAATTAGAACACCATTTAACATTTTTCGAAGATTTTACTTTGTACATCGGGGGTGCGAGCGGGGGATGTGATGTTGGGGCGCGCGTGTGCCCCAACATCACATCCCCCCTCCACAAACAAATTAGAGTGGTCGGTGTTCTGTAGTAGCGTATCTGGATATTTACCGAAAAAAAATTACCCCCCCAACTTTTATATTTAATTTCAAATTTTCCGCCATCTGAGAATGCGCGTAGCGTAGAGTGCTACAACGCGCGCTCGCGCGTAGCGTAACCGGAAGCTGCAAAATGGTGGACTGCGCGCTCGCGCGTAGCGTAACCGGAAGCTTCAAAATGGTGGACAGTAGTTCGTTGGTTCAGAGGTTAATTATGCAAACGGTAAATTTGCCCCAAGTTTGACTATCAGATTCGTTGTCAGCGACCTCAATTACCTATAAAAAAAAAAAATTAGAGTGGTCGGCGTTTTGTAGTAGCGTATCTGGATATTTACCAATAATTTAGGTGACTGAAATAGGAATCTAATTGAATCGTTAATTTCCTGAATAGTATGCGAGAATTCATTTTTCTTCGAGTTATATCGAATTCATTAATACGGACTTTAGGGGCTTTTTTCGTAATGTTACTGTAAAAATTATTTTTTATTGTTACAAATTACGATGCTTTTAAAAAAGCAAAAATAAATTCTTGCGTTTTTTATTTACTACTGAAAACCATAACTTTAGTAAAGGTATTTTAGTTTAAACAAAATAAAACATTTTCACCAAGAGTTAAGTAAAAATAATTAGTTCATTATATTCTGCGATCATTATTTGATAAATACTGCACTTTTCATTAAAATTCGTTAATTTCCTGATTTTTGATGAATTTTTAAGTAAAGGGAGGAATCAAAATGTGTATACACTTTGAGCGTCGGCATTCATTATGTGTGTACCTACCAAGCGACCACGTGTGGTTAATTTAAATTAAATTTCAATCACATGGTTACATTATCAATAATCATGTAATTAAACACATTGAAAATTTACCGATATTGTAAACACATTCTGTTTACATTAAGCCTGTAGTGTTTTTTAGTGATGCAATGTTGTCAACTGAGATTTAAAAAAACTCCGCGAGATCAGGAGAAAGAAATGTCCAGAAAGTCGCTAGATTTTTTACTTTAATCATCTGAAATTTTCAAAAATCGCTAATTCCCCCCCCCCCAAAAAAACTCCCTATTTTCACTTCCTACCATAAAAAAATTATAAATATAGTATATTCAATATATAAAATGTTCCGTGTTTTCTCACTATATGTTTCTGGAATTATATTGAAGCGGTTAGCTCCCGTATTTTATCAGCTAGTTTTACCTGTTTTTTCAGAGAGGGTAATTTTTTTGCAGGAAACAAATCATAAACTCAAACTTTTTATAATAAAAGTTAAATTGAAATATACTGCAAATTAAACATCACAATAATGGTGCAACATATTTTGAAATTAGAAAAATAAAAAAACAAAAAAACTTTGTTTTAGCATGTTAAAAGTATTTAGGTTGGTAGATAATTAAATTCTACTGTATTGATATAATTTTTTTTTTTTTTTGCTGTTGTTTCTTGCTTTTTACAATTTTCGACTAAATATTTCTAAATTTCGTATTTTAAACTAAACTTCGAAGGTTATAAGGCCCCCCACCTGAAATGTACTTGGAAAAATCGATTTTATAGCGAGATTTAAGAATGGTTAGCCGCAAAAAGGTGAAAAACAAAACAAATAATCAATAAATAATTGTTACCAAAGGCAATAAATGCTACTTTTTTTTACTTACATGAATGAATGTATTTTATGTTTTAAAGTATTTTCAAGCGCTTGCGGGTGTGTGGGTGCGAAATATCTCCAGATTTTCTAGAATTTCCCGCTAGATTGTAAACGAAATCTCCAGATCTAGCAGAAAACCGCTAAATTAGCAACACTGGTCACGTGACAGAAGGCGGTAATAAATAATTGTCCCTAAATAAAAAAATCGCCTATCGGTACAAAGAAAAAGACCTATTTATCATAGAAAAATTAAGTATAATGTTATAATTAAAAAGAAATATATAAAAACACACATGGATATAGTAAACATATTATACCAAAACGTGGAAGCCATCCGTCCAGTGGTTTTTTAGACAATTAATTGCGAACGAACCAAAAGTTACATTTTTATATATATAGATATATAGCTATGTGTGTGTGTGTGTGTGTGTGTAATTGAATAGCTTAAAAAGTATGTGTTCGTAATACTTATGAAACTAATAAATTTTTTTAAGGAATGATCTTTTTTTTTCTTCTTTGTAGCCTGCACTAATATGATAGCCGATGTTTATTTCTTAGTTGATGGTTCATCCGAAACCACAAATGAGAAATTTAATACACAGAAGGAAGCGATCGACCGCATTGTTAGGAATTTTGATATCGGCGCTAAAAAAACCAGGGTTGGCTTTGGAGTGATTGCTAAGAAACCCGCAAATGTACTGGGTTTCCTCGCTGGTTCCGATAAAGCAAGAGCATTGCAAGACATTCGACATAGTAAGTACATTGGAGATAAAAGATATATCCGCAAAGCCCTTACAATGGTTATGGATATCGCGACCATGCCGGATTTTGTCCGATCGGAAGCAGTCAAAGTGCTGGTGCTCTTCCTGGAAAGTGGAGTGAAAATTAACTATGTGATACAACATGAAGCTAAGTGGCTGCATAAATTCGGTGTACATTGTATGGTGGTAAGAATCGGCCCGAAGAAGAAACGCAATGGTTTGATAAAGATTGCAACTACACCTCAACATGTTTACGCCTTTGCCTCTAATCAAATTCTCCTGGAAGAGTCCCAGTTACTAGCAGACAGGATTTGTAGAGTCACTGGGGCATCATTTATCGAACACCATAATAGTAAGTATAGTATATACATATATATAATAAGTAGAGTACATACACATATATAGTAAGTATAGTATACACATATATATAGTAAGTATTGTATATACATATATATAGTAACTATAATGTAAACACCATAATAGTAAGTAGAGTATATACATATATAATAAGTACAGTATATACATATGTATAGTAAATATAGTATATAAATATATATAGTAAGTATTGTATATACATATATATATATGGTCACTATAATATAAACACGATAATAGTAAGTATAGTATATACATATATATATAGTAAGTATAGTATATACATATATATAGTAAGTAGAGTATGTATATGTAGTAAGTAGAGTAAATATATATATATAGTAAGTATAGTATATACGCATATATAGTAAGTATAGTATAAATAGACAAATAGTAAGTATAGTATATACATATATATAGTAAGTATAGTATATACATGTATATAGTAAGTATAGTATATACATATATATAGTAAGTATAGTATATACATATATATAGTAAGTATAGTATATATATAGTAAGTATAGTATATACATATATATAGTAAGTATAGTATATACATATATATAGTAAGTATAGTATATACATATATATAGTAAGTACAGTATATATATAGTAAGTAGAGTATATACATATATGTAGTAACTATAGTATATACATATATATAGTAAGTATAGTATATATATAGTAAGTATAGTATATATAGCAAGTATAGTATATACATATATATAGTAAGTATAGTATATATATAGTAAGTATAGTATATATATAGTAAGTATAGTATATATATAGCAAGTATAGTATATACATATATATAGTAAGTATAGTATATATATAGTATGCATAGTATATATATGTAGCAAGTATTGTATATACATATATATAGTAAGTAGAGTATATATACATAGTAAGTAGAGTATATATATATAGTAAGTATAGTATATATATAGTAAGTATAGTATATATATATAGTAAGTATAGTATATACATATATATATATTAAGTATAGTATATATATAGTAAGTATAGTATATACATATATATAATAAGTATAGTATATACATATATATATAGTAAATAGAGTATATAAATGTATATAGTAAGTATACTATATACATATATATAGTAAGTATAGTATATACATATATATAGTAAGTATACTATATACATATACATAGTAAGTATAGTATATACATATATATAGTAAGTATAGTATATACATTATATAGTAAGTATACTATATACATATATATAGTAAGTATACTATATACATATATATACTAAGTATACTATATACATATATATACTAAGTATACTATATACATATATATACTAAGTATAGATTAATCTACAACAATAAATAACTCATAGATCATATCTATGGTCATGTTGGTCGCGCTTTGAACTAAAATACGAGTACCTTCAATAAGTTTCTTCATTTTTTTGCATTGGCACTTTTATTGATAGTACACATGGGACTTTAGTCTATTAGTTATGTCTCGGAAGTAGAGTGAAAAGCACATCTTATTTTTCTTTTATTAATATTATTTTTTTCCTTTTACACATTTTTGTGAATTATTCCATGGATTTCTGCCTTTGGATTATTATGGACCATCTTCTTCCAATTACGGGATTTCTTTTGATTTTACTTGTACAAATGGAAATTCTTTTAACTTTCTTGAAGTTTTACATTTGGATTTTACCGTCCCTGGATTTTTATCTTCCACCAGACTATCCATTCGTGTGTAATCACCTTTTTCTTTACCATATTCCCTCTGCTTAACTTATTTTGTTTTCAAGTAAGATCTTTTACTTACTTGTTGTTTCATCAAATACTTCCGCATGCAAAATCCGATCCCGCATTTTGCTAATTCCTACCCTTTGATGAGAAGGAGAGTATTTCTTCGAAACTCTGCGGATTAAGGACTATCCATTTATCTAGTGTTTCCTTTTCAGATTAAATATGTTTTTAACTCCTTTCAAAGTGTTTTTTAACATATTTCATTAACTGTTTGCTCATATATATATATATGTGTGTGTGTGTGTGTGTGTGTGTGTGTGTGTGTGTGTGTGTGTGTGTGTGTGTGTGTGTGTGTGTGTGTGTGTGTGTGTGTGTGTGTGTGTTAATAGACAAGTTTTTCTTGTAATTTTGTACAGGATAATCATAAATTGCAACTAATGAACAAAAAATCTGTGAGGAGAATTAAAGCGCAAATATATTTCACAAATTGTTCTTCATTGAAAAAGAATTAGTTTACTATATAAACTAAATAAAGTAATTTTATATCTACCTAACATTATCTTATACGTTACAAAAGAGATTATCTTATTTGGTTTTGTATATTTACTGACTCATAAATATTACTTCTGGTATTTTATTTTGCGAAAAATAATAATTTATATTGAACTGTAATTTTAGCGGATAATTCAGTTCGATTACACCAATAAAACTATTATAACGATTAAAAAGACATCATGATAGGAATGTGGTACTGACTAAATAAACCAGCACTGTAATTGTTGTAATAAACCTACGAGAATATTTTCTATTTTCTCGTGGTGAAATTGAGGGTGGATTTATCTGTATTCTGATATATAACTTGCAAAAAATTGGACATTTCATAAGTTTTAGTCACGTGATACTTTTCTTTACGTTTTATAAATATTGGATTGAAAATGGTCAATCCAAATTCAACTCAAGATGAAAGATGCAAATTTTTTATGATTCTGTATGAAATATATTTACCTTTTTATTTCAGAATGTAGGCGGATAATAGCTGACATCGCTTTCATTATCGAAACGTCAGGAAGGATCTCCCCATCTGATTTCAAAAGAGGCTTATATTTATTGCAATATTTTATAAGACGTAATACGATTGGTCGAAATAGTGTCCGGATCGCTGTCGTCACATTTGGCCAGGAAGTCAACAAGGGTACAGCGTTTGGATTTAACAAATTCAGTACAAATACCGAAACTCTTGAAGGCATAAAGGACATAAAATTTCCAACTAAACTGGGAAATTCAACAAGCACAGCAAAAGCATTTGCTTATGCACGAACTAATTTTTTTACCCGGGTGCGGCAAAATGGTAAGCAAATCGCGATCGTACTCACCGATGGAAGATCGAATGACTTCAGAAACACTAGTATAGAAGCGGAACTTCTGAAAAGAAAAGGTATCGAGGTAACTGTAATAGGTCTTGGGGACAACGTCAACAACCGTTACGTGTATGACATTGCAAGCAGCTTCGATAATGTTATCCAAATCAATTCCTATAAATATAATCATGAGGCTGTTGAAAAACTTATTTCCATCACCTGCAAAGGTAGGTTAACTGTATTGTATACTCATTTGGTTAAAAGGTGTCATTCCAAATACAAATACGACTATAACTACTCAACCAAAGTATAAATGTCTACATCAATGTTTTGAAAAGTTTTGATATATACGAGGTGCTAAAATAAGTTTCCAGACTTTTTTCGTATGGTCAATGTTATTGAATATGAAATTCTAGTCCCCTTCGAAGTAATCTTCTCCGGCTGTAATACATTTGTTGTACCGTTCAAATAGCTTCTTGAAGGCCCCTAGTGTGAGCGTGTCAGTAACCCTCATCACAGTCTTTTTAATCTCCTCGATTGTCTCGTAATACCAGTGTTTAAGGTTTTCCTTGAGCTTAGGGAATAAGCAAAATTCACAGGGAGCAAGGTCTAAACTATAGCGAGTGTGAAGACTTGCCTTGATAGCCATCTTGGTCAAATAGTCGGTGACAAGGATGATATTCTCTACGACCCCCAGGTACAAATCCGTGCAAATATTCCGAATCTTCCGTTCCTTGCGAATAATTGTGTGCACAGTTCCCACACTGACAACAAATTGTGCATTTATTATCTCTATAGACTCACGACGGTCCTTATCCATGGAATTCTTTTTCTAACAAATCAAATTTTGTGTTCTGACTTCCTTACCGCTTTCACACCTCATATCATTCGTCAAAACTCCTTGATTTCATTGAATCTCTTATGCCACTCAAAAACTAATGCCCAGTTCATGAAAGATGGGCAAAAATGTAGTCTGAAGCAATCTATACGTTTCTGTGGTATTTTACCATATCTTAAAACAAAATTGTATTGCATAGCGTTTTTCTATAGTGTTCTCGCGTCCAGATTGCAATTGTGAAATTCATCGGCTGAGACAATCAAGTTTTAGTAGAGTGTATTCAAATACCTGCCGTAGCTATTCATTTGGACATGAAATCATAAAAAGCGGTCAGTCATCTCATAATATACTGAATTTACGAGAGTCTACGGAAATTTTAAATGCATGTACAAAAAAGTCTTGAAACTTATCGAAAGTGCCTCCTATAATGGTTTAATTGTGCTCTAAACAGAAACATTCATTTCGAACGCGCGCTTGTTATATCATAAAACATAGTGTTAATTTTATACACCGGACCTTTCTGTTTGTGTGGCGATAAAACTTCTCAAATGCACTGGCGATGTTAAACTGTGTAAAAGTGGTGAGTTTGGTAAAAATCGGATTGTTCCATGATTAATTATTTTTTTTTTTCAGTTATGGATTTTCGATAATTATCCGAGGCATTCCTGTACAAAGGTTATCTAATAACACTCCCAGCCACATCAGGTACACTTGTATGAAATTTGAAAAATTCGGCCCAGCCGTTTTGGTGTGCATATGGACCGAATACACAGACACACAGTAATATAGTATATATAGTAGATATACTACATAATCAAGTTACCTGACACCTACTTTAGGCTTCTTTCACTCTTTTCACTCTTTCGTTCTTTTCTGATTTATATTGGCCATGAAAGGTTGTTTTGCCAGTTGTCCCGCTTCAAATCTAATTATTTTCCTTGTAATTTCTTTTCTTTTTAACTCTATATTTTAAAAGAAAAGCCTACATATGTCCCTCTACTGCAAGAATGATTAATTCCAGGGATCGGAGTTTACTCCCGCATTTCATTACACAATGTTTTATCCGGATTTTTCAATCTTTCCATACCCCTGGATATTTTTTAAAAAGATTCCAAAGAATATCTTACGAAACTCTTTCTAAACTCACTATCTATTGTAAACTTTGCATATCACTGGATATTTACAACAATACATACTGGATTTGCTGAGCATACCCTTTCATTTTATTTATTAATATAAACTTATACTTCTTTTCAATTTTCTTTCTCAACTGTTTTCAAAAATTGAGCTAACCAGCAAAAAATTCCTCTGGGTTTCTTTCTTTATTCAAATATAGCATAATATATGGCTTTCAAATATAATTAATGAGGATATTCGTAAACATTTTGGTGCTTCTTCTTTATTGTTGCTAATTCGGAAATCGAAATATTGATTTACAAGTGAAACCAATAGTATCTACTGACTTGCCACAGTAATGAAAAAAATCCTGAATCTTATGAAAAATAATCAGAGAAAAATTAATGATTAAATGAAATAGTTTTCGAAGAAATTAGAAATTTTAGCTATTTCCCTTGTGTTTACGTCACATGTCACGTGACCAACTAAACATAGCCGTTTTTCATGAAATCATTGGAGAGCGAAATAATTTTCCCATGAAAATTAGGTAGATAACATTGCTTATTGTTGTAATTGAAAAATTGTAAGGAGTTATGTTATTTTTAATTAAATATCAACATTTCCGCTGGCCGATTTCACTACAATAATGAAGAAACACCCTTTTTATCGGCAGACCTGTACAATGAACACCTGGTATATATATTGTTGGTATTCTTGCATAATTTAACCCAGATCCTCGGGATTTTTCGTCAATTATGGTTCGGGCTCGACCGCCAGTTACCGGTGAAGCCGAGCAAAGTAACAGATGAAGACAAATTTAAAAGCAAACAAACCGGAAAAAATAGAAATACAATAAATAAAAATAAAAAAAAACCTACAGTAAATCTACTGAGTGTATATATATATATGTATGTATATATATATATATATATATATATATATATATATATATTATACACAAGTTATTTTATTGTACATTTAGATTCAACAAACAAAATAAAATGATAAAATAAATAATAATAAAAGAAAAAATTCAGACAGTGTCCAACAGGTCAAAAAGGGGAGCAACGACAAAGAAAACTGTTCAAATAACCGTTGTTTCTTTTCCTTTCTTTTTTGTATGTTATCGTTCTTTCTTTCTTTCTTTCTTTTTTTTTGTATGAACCAATACGTTAAGACGACTTGACTTACAAACTTACTGGGTCTCCGCTTAATCGGGGATACATCTCATTCCAAAATATCTGAGCAAAAATGTATTCGTAGTTTTTGTTATATATTTATTTTTTTGACTCGAGGGATAATGTTCAAATTGAGTTACCGATTCACCATACAAATTAAATTCGTTTGTG
>NC_136524.1:5928863-6018863 GCF_053919585.1 Euprymna scolopes
GTTCATCGTAGTGTCGTATATTCGATGTTTCTATGTTGCTGTCTGTTATTAGTGTATATCTAATATTTTGCAAAAGTTCCATATAAATGAGCTTTATAAAATTTAGCTAGTGTTTATACTAGACTTGAAAAGGAATTATTATTTGTATATTTTATTTCTTTGCTAGGATAATAGAGAAATATAGGACAGAGAAGCAGAGCAATTGAAAATGAAAAAATTAATCAATAACCAATAACAAATTTCCTTGATAACTTATAGCTTAGGGAAACTAACGTACACTCCTCTGTCTTCTTTAAACAACATAACATGTTTGCCGTAAGACAGATATATGCACATACTCGCAGTATATATCCGTAGCACTCTTCACCCTGATTAACGAATCCAAAAAAGAATCAGACGATTAGGCCTTCATGTGCTTGAGAATCATTTTACAATATTGTGTTAGTTGCATATATTTTTACCGTCGTTCTCCCTTCACCCAAAACTGTACCCAATCAACCACGTCTGTAGCATAGATGCAGCATACTCCCACGACAGAAGCAGCAATTTTTATTACTTTACAATAATTAGCTTACCTTGTCTATTTACACAGACACAACTGGTCTCATTACACATAGCTGTTCTTTTCACTAAGACAGATTTTTACATTCCTTATCTGTCTCTCAGATCGTCAAACATCAGCATTTCCACTCGTTGTAATATTAGTAGAGATCATCTTAAACATCTGTACCCCAAGTTGAATAAACCATTTTTCAAACTAACAAGGTATTTCAAGAAGGTTGGCTGGAAAGTCAGCAGCGACTACATCAGAGATGCCCTGTGGAATTGTGTTCAAACGAGGATGCTGAATAATTAAAAGATACAATTGAAGCACATGTTCACATACAGAAGTTTTATAACAATGGTTCACTTCTATTTGTGCAACTGCAATTGTTCAAAGACAACATCCATTCCATAGATTTACTTGACAAACATCCAATACGAATAGGCAACATTATATAGAATCTAGAAATGTAATAGTGATATAGACTCGGCCAAGGAAGAGCATCCCCAAATCACCAGTAAACACATTGAGTCAAAAAAATATAGGAACTGCCGATTTCTGAAAAATTAATAATTGTATAATAAATAATGGGCAATCAAGAATTCCCTGAACACTGTTTGCAGCAAACTAATGTGCCTGACTTGCTTGCCAGCAATTCGCCTCTAATTCCACGTTAGACCCAACGAACATATCCCTCGCAAATTTCTCTTTGCGGACAAAAGTCCCATTCGATGATCTGAAAACTCATGTTCGTTATATGAGAAAAACACTTCGAACACATGTAGGTCTGATCTCATTCCTGCTATATTATTTTTAAAAATGCTCCGCTGAGATTGTCCATGTTCTTTCCAAACTATTCAGAAAATGCTTTACCGAATCTTGCTTTCCTGACTTTTGGAAAATTGCTTCTGTTGTACTAATTTTCAAAAAGTCTGGTGAAGGAACGAGCCCATTAAATTATCGCACTATTAGCTCCTCCCTATTTTTGCCAAAATTTTTTAGTCTTTTATAAACCAAGCATAGATAGTAAACATCTTTCTGATTGACAATATGGGTTCAGGAAAACTCGCTCTACTGCAGATTACCTAACTGTAATCTCTGAACGTATATTAGAGACGACATAAATTTACGTGTACGACGGGAGATATAGTCATGCTGGCATATTGGTTTGGCTAATTAGCATACGTGTATTTACAATGTTTCATCTGAGAATTGCTAAGAATCGGAATTAGAATAACATATAACCATTCCTAATGTTTCAATTCTTCAAAACTAAAAAATCTGTTTTTCGTATTTCAGTGATGCCAAAATTATCAATGTCCGAACGATCAGCAGAGGAAGGTGAGTGAATTTTTATTTTGTAAATTTCCATTTTATATATTTTATATACTACTAGCGAGAGGGCGCCTGGCTTGGGCCAGTCGTAAAATACGCTAAAATATGATATTTACGTTTTTTGTCCATATAATTATTATTATTATTATTATTATTATTATTATTATTATTATTATTATTATTATTATTATTATTATTATTATTGTTGTTGTTGTTATTATTATTGTTGTTATTATTATTGTTGTTATTATTATTATTATTATTGTTATTATTATTATTATTATTATTATTATTATTATTATTATTATTATTATTATTATTAAATATAAAAAGGAAATGGGGCTAACACTTGACTTTTAATATCTTCCAGTAAAGTAAATGAAAGTCTAATATGTGCTTGGCAGAGCACTTATAAATCATGTTGTAAGACAGAGCGAAAATCCACTCTATCGTTAATATTATAAAACTGTAGAATCGTCTGTCTATCTATCTATCTATTTATCTATCTATCAATATATATATATGTGTGTGTGTGTGTGTGTGTGTGTGTGTGTGTGTGTGTGTGTGTGTGTGTGTGTGTGTGTGTGTGTGTGTGTGTGTGGCAATAGAATTTAGTTTCCTAGAAGTACATCCAATGAAAAAACATGTGCCTACCAAAAATGCTCAATGAATAAACAGAGCAGGTATATTAAATTTATTTATACAAACATTGATGGCTACATATGTGCATACATGTTTCTGTAATCATCCGTTACTGGGGAGATTATGTCTTCAGACCAAGAATTACCCTTGAAAACTGAAATTTCAAGACACAAAGACATTTTCTTATTTCGTTTAAAAAATTAGAATCTTGTCATCTAATATGGGTGGGGGTTAGGTGTGGGGGGGATAAGTAAGGTCTTTGAACAATCCATCCTTTACAGGCTTTTATCTCTTCATATCTTAACTTCGGTAAAGGATAATTTTTATTTTTTTTATTTCTGTTTATATTCTTTTTTAAGTATCTCCTCTTTAGTTTTGCGTTATAAATTACTTGAGAAATCCGACATTATGTCTCCTATAGCCAGCAGTCAAATGACTTTAGGTAGTTCGCATATGCCCGACGGCCACCCAGTGTGGAGAAAACGGTATTCTCGATTTGCATACACGCATATTTCAGAAGTAAAAGTTAACTAAACCCTCCTTTCCTGAGCATATATTTCTTGAGCTCTTGGGCTACTAAAAATATATTTCTCGAGCTCATGGGTTTAGCTACTAAATCGGTTGAATTTAGTTTTGACGGAAACATGTATTGTCAAGTTGATGTGGTAGCAATGGGAAGTCCTTTCGGTCCAACATTGGCTAATATTTTTGTCGGCTTTCAAGAAAAACTGCTTTTTGATCGTTTTCCTAACCCGTTATGTGCTATTCCCGTTACGTGGATGACATTTTTATGTGTTCTTTCTTTACGGAAGCTAAGGGTTTGTTAAAACAATTAAACTTACTTCACCCTGCATTGACGTTTACTATGGAGGGTGAAGTTAATGACTCATTACCGTTCTTAGATGTTCTCATTGAAAGATCCGGTATGAGTTTTACTACTAGCATATATAGAAACCCCACATTTACAGCGCAATACATTAGCTGGGTTTCGTTCTCCCCTAAAATCAGAAAATTAAATCTGATTAAAACTTTTGTGCATCGGGCTTTGTTCATCTGCTATAGTACTAAACTAGATGCAGAACTCCAAAGCATAACTAAGATCCTTTTTGGCTAATGGCTATCCTTTACACGTAATTAAAAAATGTATGAGGGATGAAATCTTGACGTTTAAAGGTGGAACGTTTGTGGGCCCTAAAAAATGTCCCATATATGTGAAACTCCCGTAGATTGGTGTCAAATGCAAGGAGTTTTCGCATAAAATTGCTACAGTCGTTTCACGTTGCTATTTTGCAACGAAGGTCCGAACGATGTTTAGGACTAGAAATGCTTTCCCCTCCTTTCGAAAGGATGATATCCCAATCACTCAATATAATATGGTTGTTTATCGATTTAGCGGTCAGTGTGAAGTTGACTACGTGGGCAATACCATTCAACGTTTGGAGGTTAGAATTTCCCAACTTGTCCTCCCTTCGATACGTAGGCGCAAAAAAAGGCCAATATCCAGGCGTTTATTAGCTCAAAGATCGGCCATTGGGAAACATTTATTACAGTGCCAAATTTGCACTGACGCATACACGGATGAAACTTTCTCTATTTTATACAGAGCGCGCTCGAGAATTCACTTAAAATTCTCGAGGCTGTATACATTAATTTGCGCCAACCATCCCTGCGTAAGTAAAGAGAGTATATCCATAATTTAGAACTTATGTCTATTCGTTGAGATTGTTTCTCTTTTTTTTTCTCCTATTCCCTATACAATTTTTTTTTTTACACTCGCTATTAATTTATTGTCTTTTGACCATGTTTCCTCCCCGTTGCCAACGTTAATATTGAAAAGGGTTGGCTGAAGACGTCTTAATAGGGGTTTTTTTCTGTCCCACCTCTTATTTATCCTCTTTATTTAATTTATGCTCAGGAGAAATATACTTTAGAAGTGTATTTTAGTCTTTTCGAGAGTTTCTTTTTAATGGTTTATGTTTAAACGATAAAAAAACTAAACCCTCAACAATTAATCAGAACACTTTGTTCTGTGTTCTTAAAAAGTGTTATAAAATTATGTATCCATAAAAATCTTTATGTATGTATATATATATATATATATATATATATATATATATATATATATATATATATATATATAAAGATAAAGTTTATCTCAGTTTATAAAAAAATTGAATAATAATTTTGCAAACTTCAAGCAAGTATAAATATTAGTATAAGCTCTTAAACAATTTTAGGAAGTTCTTTCTGGATGGTTATTTGGATTTGGAAAATTTAACAATTATTGATGTCTATTTTTCTCTCGGATGTTTTTAACTTTAAAAGTTTACGTATTCTTGTAGAAGATCCATGCTACAAGTTTGTTCCTGTATTCTAATTTTGCACTCATTACAATTGATATTAACCTCCTATTTTTGCAGTTGATTTTTCTCTCATAACATTTTTTATTCACCTCAATATTTACCTCGCTACCGATTCGATGGTGGTTTAAACCACATAAACTGTCATCCAAGCATTGTTCCTATTCCTTTGCTGTCGTTATCGAATGAAAATCTCTCAAAAATATAATAATTAGCGTAAATTTCTAGTATTCATAATTCATATAATTTTCTGATTTTAATCTTTTCCTTCCTTTACCTCTAACAAAGTATATCACCACTTGGACGTAAGGGGATACTATTTGGGGCCAGGGATAGGAAAGCTTAACAAGGTATTGGTTTATGTTGCATTTAAACTTCTGCATATCTGTCTCTATGTCTATCCTTGAGGCCATGTCACTAGTAAGAGTGCTGGAGGTAAACGGTTCGTCTTGGCTGATGTTATCCGCCTGATAGTCAGGGACCCGACACTTGGATTAACCACTAATGAGGCTGTCATATCAGCAGGTGCAAAGTATTGGGGCTGCTGTATTGCCATTTTGTGAATGGATTTTGGACCATGCGGTAGTCTCTGGTGGGGCCTCTCGATGCCATACTAGTCGGTAATTGTTACGGCTTTACCTTATCATATGCTACAAAAGAAAACCCTCTTCTTTTCTCTCTTACTTTCCGTCTCTATCCTGCTCTAAGCAAGTATGTCGACCTGTTCCACAAATCCCAAAACCTCAACATGAAATATCTCCAGAACAAAAAATCGAATAAACCTAGAACCCCATCCTCCAATGTAGACCCCTACTACCATGTCTCCTTCTCAAACATCAGGTGTCTACATTCCAACCTTCCAGAGGTTGAAACCCAATTACAGGAGACGAAACCGGACATATTCTTTCTAAGCGAAACTGGAATAGGGTCGACTACTTCCCTAGATGAGTTCATAATTAATGGATACTTAAACTGAACATCTAAATCTGAACCCCAGGATCGCCATGAGCATGGAATATGTGCCTACATTAAAGATGGCTTCACGTGTAGAAGGGATATATCTAGAGAAGATCCTAATTTACCTTATATGTGCTTTCGGGTTGCATTTGCTTACACCACTGCATTCATATTTGCTCTCTATCGCCCCCACAACAGAGAATATCTAAGAAAATAGACCACATCCTGTCTGCACATCCCTCGTCTAACATTCATATCTGTTGTGACTTCAATGTCCATAACGTGGAATGGCTGATCCACTCAAATGCTAGGTGATGAGGGGAGGTTCTGTCATGATTTTGCCATTGCCTATGACCTCACACCGATTGTTCGGGAGCCCACCCGTGCGCCCGATACTATGGGCCAGAATGCAAGCCTTCTAGACCTTTTTCTCTCAACTTCCCCTGAGCTATGTTCATGTTCCGTTCATTCTCCTCTAGGGTCCTCTGACCACTCTGTTGTATCAGTTAAGATAAAAACGAAATGTAATAAGTCCCCAGACGTACCCCTTCACCGTACTGTATACCGATACTCTATGGCTGACTGGGATAGCTTCCGTACATTCATATCTGATCTACCTCTGCATTCCACGTTCAAAAGGGATGTGTCCTCTATAGTAACAGACCTGACAATTGTTAATTGTAGGCATAGACCGATTCATACCATCTAAAATATTCCAACAAAAACCTAACAGCCAGCCATGGTTCTCACCAGTATGTGCTGGTTCCATCGTGCACAGAAATCACTTTTTCCATAACTAAATCTGACCCCCAAGATCGCCATGAGCATGGAATATGTGCATACATTAAGGATGGCTTTCCGTGTGTTAGGGATATCTCCAGAGAAGACCCTGAATTGCCTTATATGTGCTTCCGGGTTGCACTTGCTTACACCACCGCAGTATGCCTTATATTTAAAATTCAGGTGATCTCCCTCTCAGTACAGACCAATAAGTTTCCTGTGTGTCATAAGCAAGTTGCTGGAATCCATATTAAATAGAGAAATAGTCAACCACCTCAGCAGAAATAACCTTTTTAGTGACACGCAATATGGTTTCCGTTCTGCAAGATCAACCGTAGATATGCTAACGATTTTATCTCATAGCATTAGCGAATCTCTTGACAAAGACTTCCTTTCTAGGGCAATTGCTCTTGACATATCAAAGGCCTTCGACAAGGAATGGCATAAAGGCCTACTTCACAAGATTTCCAGCTATGGTATAACTGGAAATGTTTACTCAATCATTAAATCATTTCTCTCTGATAGGCTCATAAGAGTAGTGGTTGATGGACAAAATGTAGAAAATGTGTAAGGAAAGTCCTTTAAAATTACTGCGCCCTCTGTAGATGTATAAGGAAAATCCTTTAAAAGTACTGCGCCCTCTGTAGATGTATAATGTTGCAGCAACGTAAAGCAATTCAATAACCAGTAAACACCGGTTCTGCACGGAATCCAACTAGCAAGGTACCTAGACGGACGTAAACGGTTACTCAGAACGGACCCAAGAATCGGTTACTCAGAACGGTCCCAACAACGGTAAGATATGCTCACACCCACACGGCACGAGAAGCACCAGCAACACGATTCCCGACCAAGTCAATCATCGCTCTCCCAACGTCTTTCAATCACCCGCTTTTATGGCCGTTGTAGGCCGGCTAAATTTGCATATTGCAAGAATTCATGTGACTTTGCGAGATATCATCCTTTACAAAAGACGGCGGCCGCCATCTTGATCTTTCTTTCTCTATTTTCGGTCGGCGACACCGAGCCGGCCCCGAGGTAAGTCTTTCCTTTTCGTCCGTCTCTCTTACGCACCCACACAACACACAAATACGCGGGCGCTTGTCTCCATATTACACAAAAATCAGAGGCCCGCAATATCAATGCTGGAGTCCCTCAGGGGTCCATCCTGGGCCCAACTCTCTTCTTGATCTACATCAATGATCTCCCAAAACACATACTTAAATCATTCGTTGACATCTATGCTGATGACACGACCATCTACAGCAACACATCAAAGGCTGTAAATGACAAAGTTCTACTGATTCTCTTTCCTCTGATCTCGAGCGCGTGGTACAGTGGGGGAAGAGGTGGCTGGTTACTTTTAATGCATCTAAAACCAAGCTCCTATCTTTACATCATCAACGCACTACTCCCCATCTGGCTTCAATTGAAATGGATGGTTCTCGTCTAGGGTATGCCCCATGTTTTGACAATCTTCTCAACTGGACCTTTACTCCTGATCTGAAATGGAACACGTACATCAAGTCTGTTACCAAGATCGCTGGAAAGATGGTGGGATCCTTCTACCGCTCCAGAAGATATCTCACTACTGATGCAATTTTCTATCTATATAAAAGCCAATTACGTCCAATGATGGAGTACTGCTGCCCCATCTTGGCAGCAACTGCTAAAAAAAGCCAATCCTTCCTTGATAGAGTACAAAATAGACTTCGTGGCTTGGTGGGGGATGTTCTTTTCTCTTCCCTGCAACCTCTCTCCCACAGAAGAGAGGTTACGAGCCTATCTTTGTTTTATCGTTATTGCCATGGCTGGTGCTCGTCTGAGCGCCAATCTCTGGTACCCCCTCGCCAATCTTTTACGATAAATACCCGTCTAGCTAAAACCACTATCAAAAATGTCCCCCACTCTTTATCTGTGCCTAAATCAAAATGTAGATTTCATGAACAAAGCTTCTTTCTTAGAAATGCACGCCACTGGAACTCTCTGCCGCTTACCTGTTTCCCTCCTCACTTCAACATCGATGTCTTCAAGTCCAACATAAACAAATTCCTGATGAATCGCCCCCAAGTAATGATACTTTATTAAATCTCCAATACTAATGAATACGGAAACACTATCCCATTGATTACTGTACACAAAATACCCCTTATCCCTGAGTGGTTTCTGGGCCTTGATAAGTGGTGACCTTCATGTAAAGAAAAAAATGTAGACCATGTTGCCTATTTGTTTCTCAACAATGCCGGACTCTCATAAAGTCTCATTATTTTTGTGAATCTTGAAGAAGACTCTTTCGCCAACTTTATACCGTTTTTTTTTTGTTATCGTTCTTTTTTTGGGGGGGGAGTTGGCCTATCCTGGTTTGGTAACAACTTGTGAAAAATCGATCTAACCTTGCGTCCGAACATTACCTCAGCAGGTGTCTTCAACATTTCGATGTTTGCATTCGAAGTGACTCTGTAGACTTGTAAAAACTGTTGGATTGACTTATCCGTCGGCGACCCACTAGCTTTTTTCAGAGTCCTCTTGAATGTGTCAACGAATTTCTCTGCTTGTCCATTACTTCTTGGGTGGTATGGCGGAATGGTTATATGCTCGATCTACACTCCTGATTTTTCCTTATATATCCTCATCCATGTTTGGCCAATAAATGAAAGAGCGCATAAGGCTTTTCATTCTTGATATATCTGGATGTCCGACATGGAATTCTTTGAGCATTATTTTCTGTAACGTCGCGGGAATTACGACCCTGTCGTTATATAACAGGACGTTATCGCAAATTTAATAAATTTCTTCATCCAGTTCGTTATTGTTGATCCTTTCTTTCGTGCGTATATTAAATTCGCCCTTACTCTTAATCTCCTCAAGCGTTACTGGAAGTTCTCTTATTGCGTAACATAACGTATTTTTTACTTCAACATATCCTCCAATGGTTCTGTCTGCTTAGGTATTAACCTCGATAACTCGTCTGCATGACCAAATGTTTTAGATGGTACATACTCCATTTAAAAATTGTAATTCAGAAGTATGGTACCCCATCTTTGGACTCTATTCGCCGTATGTTGTAGTAGTCCCTTTTTTGATCCGAAAATCGTTAATAATGATTTGTGGTCTGTTTGTAACAGAAATTGCCTACCGTGCAGGAAACGATGAAATTTTTTTACCGCAAATATAATGCTTAGCGCCTCTTTTTCAATTTTTGAGTAGTTCTCTTCGGCTGGCAAAGTGATCGGGATGAATGTGCTATGGGTTTCCCTTTTCCATCGTCCATTTTTGTGTAAAATTCATGCTCCTACGAGGGGCGTGCAATAAGTAATGCCCCTGATCCAATTTCAGTTGCCTGATCTAGCTGAAATTTTGCATGTGCAATTATTTATATCTCTATGCGTTATGTGGCAATTTACAGCTCTGAACTAATTGTGGTTTCTGTTTTACAGGGGTTGGAACTGTCAGGTGTGAAATGGAGCCTTTTGAATGTCGAGCAGTATTAAAAAGGACGCACACTACAGGAGACTTTTGATGAAATGAAAGAAACTTATGGTGATAATGCCCCATCATATGACCTTGTAAAACGCTGGCATCATGAATTCAAACATGGCCGGAAGTCTGTGGAAACAGCTCCCAGACCTGGTCGCCCCCCTTCTGTCATTGATGAGGTATCTGTCTGCAAAGTTGAGGCTTCCATTTTGGAAGATCGGCGCATTACTATTCGCCAAATAGCCCAAGATGTCAAGATTAGTACAGGGTCTGTGGAAACTATTATTCATGACCATTTGCATATGCATAAGGTGTCTGCCAGATGGATTCCCAGATTGCTCACACCATTCCAGAAGCGAGAACGCGTCGAGTGCTCATGAATGAATTTGGAGATGTGCCAAGAAGATAAGTCAAAGCTTTTCAAAAGACTGATTACACAGGATGAAACCTGGCGCCATCACTATGATCCAGAGACCTACGCCCAGTCAATGCAGTGGAAGCACTTGGACTCACCACCTCCAAAGAAGGCAAGGGTGCAGCCCTCCGCTGGCAAGATCATGCTCACAGTTTTCTGGGACAAGGACGGAGTCGTGATAACAGATTTCCTGGCAAAGGGTACCACAATTACAGGAGCCTATTATGCTTCACTTTTGAGGAAATTAAGGGAAGCTATCAAAATCAAGAGGCGGGGCAAGATCAGCAAATGTACCCTCCTCCTGCAGAACAACGCTCCGGTCCACAACTCGAATGTCGCCAGATCAGAAACACGAGCGTGTGGTTATGAAATTCTCCCCCATCCTCCCTACTCTCCTAACCTTGCACCCTCTGACTTTCGCTTCTTCCCAACCATGAAGTTGTTTTTGAAAGGAAAGCGTTTCCCAGAGGATGCAGCCTTGATTTCTGAAGTCACGTCGTGGTTGGAGTACCAACCTGGGGTGTTATACAAAAACGGTCTCCAGAGCTGCATCAAATGATGGGAGAAATGCATAACTCTGGGTGGTTCCTATGTAGAGAAAGACTAATAACTGTGCCAAGTTTCGTTTCTCTTGGGAAGTGGGTCAGGGGCATTACTTATTACACGCCCCTCGTATGCCACTATAAGTTCACGCTTGCGATTATAATGTGCTAGAAACAAGTCAGACGTTAGTCTCTTTAATTTCCCGAAATGCTTCTTCGCAGAAGATAATCCTATTTAGCAGGTGCTATGCGTTTCATTATTATCGATTTTTAAAAATCTCTTAGTATCTTACAAAAACTTATGCATATGTCTGTATATACAGTGTCGGCAAAAAGAAATTTCGCACTTGTAATGTTTCAAAAACTGCAAATTTAAGCTAAATTAATGTTATTGTACCTCATTTGATTCTCCTTTTATTCCACTATAATTTTACCTGTTCATATTTGCCTTTTAATTGAAATATTTTAGTATTCACGTCAATTTAAAAAATAACTTCAAAGAAAGTCAGCAGCAACAAATTCGCTTAAATCCAGCTAAAATTATCGGCCCTAAATCAATTTACAATATCTACCAAGATGCAGTAAAGCATCTCTAATCGTAATTGTTGTTGTGCCAGGTTATACAACGTAACATTTAGTCCATAGGTCACGACTTTCTCTTAGTCATCGTCAGGAGCTCATTAATTTCCAACTTTTCTGGTTTATCCAATCGAGAAATCGGCCGCACATTGAAATGTAATGAGAAAACGGTACGAAAACTGTGCAAAAGCACAAAAACACCAACAGTGTTCGTGGTGCCCCTAAATCTGGTCGTATTTCTGTTACTTCTAACAGGGAAGACAATGCTATCAAGATCCCAGCCTCAGAAACAGATTTGAAGCGGCTCCCCAAATCCAACATCAATGTTTTTATACGGTGTTATACGGTAATATTTGCGAAAGAAAACCCGAATAACAAGAAATATTACATAGGCATGACTTCCTTAGATTTCAAAACCCGATACTATGACCACAAAAGTACATTCAAAAATAAAAAACACCGTATAAAAACAACACTAGCGAATAAATACTGGGAACTCAAAGAAAGCGGACATTCGCCGGTAGTCGAATGGAAAATAATGAGACAAGCTACCACGTGCAGACATTTAGACGACCCATGTAAATTATGCCTCCATGAAAATTTGCTATCCTGAACTTTAAAGAACCTCAAAATCTATTAAACTGTAGACGAGAAATAGCAAACAACTGTGTTCACAAAATAAAACTTACTCTAGGATAGCGATACAAAATAGCTTTAAAACTAATAATAACAATAGAAAACAAACAAATAAACAAATTAAATAAACATGAATATACATAAACGATCACACATATATGTATATATATATGTATATATATGTGCATGTGTGTGTACACATAGGTATATTTATATATATATATATATATATATATAAAAAAGGAAGGAAAACGTCTACCTTAAACCACTAACCTAGTTCTAAAACAGATCCTTTGTTCGATAAAATGCATGCCCATTGGCTGATAGGAAGGGGCGCGGTGGATACTAGAAAGCTGATTGGCTAACTAGAAATCCTCAACATATATAAAAACAAGAAGCAACCACAGAATTCGCGCATAAGCCTGACGAATCCTATAGTGGATGAAACGCAGAATATTCAGTGTAGCTTAATCGCCATATATATTTTATAAATTACTAACTATATATATATATATATATATATATATATATATATATTATCCTTTAAATATGTTATTGCTTAAACTTTTTATCTTCTAACTCATTCTTCTGCTATCGAAATATTTCACACCTCAATAATATCAGAAGTATCATAGCTCATATTTTGTTACCTCGTTCTATAGGCTAATCCGACGCTACTTGGGATTCACAATAACTGACATACAATCCATTAAAGAGATTGAAGTTGTGGCCTGTTTAGAAAGTTTGAAAGAAAAATGGTCAATTATCATAAATTCCAAATTCTCTGTTTGTAGAATATTCTCATGGCTGTTAATTATGTAAACCCGCTTATATAATTTCATATAAATGTTTAATTACCGGCGGCTGAGAGGAAGAACCAACAAGCCAAATTAAACTTTGTTGGTTGAGTTCGAATCTCTCGGTCAGTCGTAATTATCACGTCTTGTACTGACAATTGCGTAAGTATCGAAAATTAGTGTCTGCATGTGTTGATGCTTATTGAAAATATATTATATATATATATATTTATATCTATATATATATATATATAGATATATAGATATATAAATATATATTTATATATAGATAGATAGATAGATGCATACATTCATACGCACACATATATGTATATACTTTCTATTTGTTTTTATATAAGCAGTAATATGTTGCTACACAGTCATGAGCATGTTTCACTAAGCTAGTTAATGCTTATTGAAAATATATTATATATATGCATATATTCGTATATATATATATATATATATATATATATATATATATATATATATATAGTAATTTATAAAATGTATATAGCGATTAAGCTACACTGAATATTCCGCGTTTCATCCACTCTAGGACTCCTCAGGCTTATGCGCATAAGCCTGAGGAGTCTTAGAGTGGATGAAACGCGGAATATTCAGTGTAGCTTAATCGCCATATATATTTTATAAATTACTAACTAGCTCTACCTACGTATTGAGCACTTTTGAAGTAAATACGTAAAGTTTACACATAAATCTATACTTTCGTATATTAGTTTTATGTGAGTAAATTAAGTAGTTATATATATATATATATATATATATAGAGAGAGAGAGACAGACAGACAGACAGACAGAGAAAGAGAAAGAGAGAGAAAGAGAAATGTTCCAATAACCCCGATTTGTTAAATTGTGTTCGTATTGAACTAACTCAATAATTTTAATCCTTTTATTTTATTTTACAGTGAAACCGGAACGAGGATTTTTAACCTGAAACAATTGTGGAAAATCCGACGTAAATCAAACGGAATTATTCATCCAACATCTCAGTTATTATCTCATTTATTTCACTGTATCTTTATGAATAAATGTCAATGCTTGATAGAAGTATCTTTGTATAGCTTCTGAATAAGAATGAAACATGAGAAATGTGCTGACGTCATCTGAATTATCCAATAAATGCTATGAATAAGGTTTTTGTATCAGCGTTTTTCTTATTAATGTATAACTACTGGCCAATAGTTATATGTTAAAAAATTATCTTTATTAACCATAAATAACGCACCTCACTATTGAGACACAATGGCATATTGTGAATTAGTAGCCATATTAATGGAGGGAAATCAAGTTGGGATGTTGTGCAGCTACATGTTTGTTCACATTACATTTAAATTTCTACATGTTTTTAAGGTTACTGAAATTAGGATAGGAGGGTGAATTCATGGGACTTGACTGATTGTCGAATTGGTCGATTGACCCTAGACCAGCGAATTCGCAAAACAAGTGACGTAGCATATGGTGTGAAGTAATAGGGACTGAATATTAGTTGATCATTTTTAGTTGATCATTATTATTTGATAATTATTAGTTGATAATTATTAGTTGATAATTATTAGTTGAAAATTATTAGTTGAGCATTATTAGTTGATCATTATTAGTTGATCATTATTAGTTGAAAATTATTAGTTGATCATTATTAGTTGATCATCATTAGTTGAAAATTATTAGTTGATCATTATTTGTTGATCATTATTAGTTGATCATTATTAGTTGATAACTATTAGTTGATAATTATTAGTTGATCATTATTAGTTGATCATTATTAGTTGATTATTATTAGTTGATAACTATTAGTTGATAATTATTAGTTGATCATTATTAGTTGATCATTATTAGTTGATCATTATTAGTTGATAATTATTAGTTGATCATGATTAGTTGATCATTATTAATTGAAAATTATTAGTTGGTCATTATTAGTTGATAATTATTAGTTGATCATTATTAGTTGGTCATTATTAGTTGATAACTATTAGTTGATAATTATTAGTAGATCATTATTAGTTGATAATTGTTAGTTGATAATTATTAGTTGATCATTATTAGTTGACAATTATTAGTTAATCATTATAAGTTAATCATTATTAGTTGATTATCATTAGTTGATAATTATTAGTTGATCATTATTAGTTCATCATTATTAGTTGATAATTATTAGTTGATCATTATTAGTTCATCATTATTAGTTGATAATTATTAGTTGATCATTATTAGTTCATCATTATTAGTTGATAATTATTAGTTGATGATTATTAGTTCATCATTATTAGTTGATCATTATTAGTTGATCATTATTAGTTGATTACTATTAGTTGATAATTATTAGTTGATCATTATTAGTTGATAATTATTAGTTGATCATTATTAGTTGATAACTATTAGTTGATAATTATTAGTTGATCATTATAAGTTCATCATTATTAGTTCATCATTATTAGTTGATCATTATTAGTTGATAATTATTAGTTGATCATTATTAGTTGATAACTATTAGTTGATAATTATTAGTTGATCATTATTAGTTCATCATTATTAGTTGATCATTATTAGTTGATAACTATTAGTTCATCATTATTAGTTGATCATTATTAGTTGATCATTATTAGTTGATCATTATTAGTTGATCATTATTAGTTGATAACTATTAGTTGATAATTATTAGTTGATCATTATTAGTTCATCATTATTAGTTGATCATTATTAGTTGATAATTATTAGTTGATTAGTTGTTATTGCGCATTACTAAATGTCTACAGTTGCTATCTGAACCGTACCTCATCAACTTTTCAACTGCGTTGTTGATCTTGTGGTCCGCCTGGGAATTTCATCTCTTTTTGGATGGAAGCTGAAAACCCGTGGGCAAATAAATCTCAACTCCAAGACGACGGATGGTTTTATATAGTTTTTTTTTATTACTTTCCAGGTGTTGATCGCATAAGAAGGGGAAATGAATATCTTTGCTTGGATGGAAAATTCTAGTTTCCATTTTGAAATACGCCAGCTGCCTTCCCGGTGAGGGGATGGAAGACCTGTTTAACTGTCCGCTCTGTTTAACGTCTTCTTTCTAACTCATCGTTTTCTCAACTAACTAGAACACCTAATAACAGACACGTACTTCCGATCAGTTGATCAGATGCTTCCGGTGCACTTATCCAGTTTACGTCTCAACATATTTTGACAACTTCCATCAAAATATAGTTTTACATCTAATTTTTTGTTTACTTCCAATTAGATAACTATATAGATCGATCGAGCGATAGATAGATAAACAGATACAAAGATAGATAGATATTCAAATCGATAGATGATAGATAACAGATAATTTCTCTTCGGTTCAACAACTATATAATATCAGCAGGAATGAGAGAGTAGGCTCCCTCTACCGTGCTATTTTCTAGCACGTTAGATGAAGCCTACTCTCCTTGCAGCAGCATTGGCAAAAAATGTAATTGTCAACATAAACGTTTAGCTCTGTTTATGTTTCTCTTAGCTTTAACGTTTTCTGCAATCGTTTTGGCTATATATATATATATATATATATATATATATATATATATATATATATACATATATATATATTAAATTTGTCTTTACATAAGCAGTAATTTGTCTTTACATAAGCAGTAATTTTTTGCTACACAGTCATGAGCATGTTTCAGTCTTCTAGTATTTAGTAACTAGAGACCTCATCAGGCAACAACGCTTATATTCAAAAACAGAATTCTTAATCATTAAGATATCCTAGCGAATCTGTATTATTCACTCGGGTTACGAGACGCTTTCGTTATTGGCGATAGATTGACGATACTTTGTCATTTTCAAGTCTTGCCATGAAGTGAGTGAATTTTTCGTCCCCTTGAATAATCTCTACCCAGCACTACAATTCACCATGGAGGAGGAACATAATGACTCCCTTCCCTTCTTGGATGTTTTATTAGAAAGGACAGGTAACAATTTCTCTACCACAATATACAGGAAACCGATTTTCACGGGCCTGTATATTAGTTGGGATTCCTTTACCCCATGAGTAGGAAAATCAGCTTGATTAAAACGTTGGTTCGCCGTGCGCTTATTATTTGCATGGCCAGCAAATTATAAGCTGAACGGAAAAGATAGCAGATATACTCATTAATAATGGTTTTCCCGAAGATATCATTGCCACGTATTCATTAAAAATAAATTGCGCAATCAACCCCTGACATTTTCTTCAGGTCACCTAAATGGCCGATATATTTAAAGCTTCCTTTCATTGTCGCTATCAGTAAAGGTTTCTCTGATAGGATCAGATATGTGGTGTCCCGTTGTTACTATATGGCGCAACCCCGTGTGGTATTTGCTACCAAGAAGGCTTTCCCGGCTTTTCAGAAAGATGTTCTACTCACACTGGACAAAAGTTTAGTAGTTTATGAATTCAAATGTCAGTGCGGTGCTGACTATGTGGGTCGAACTCTTCAGCACCTGGGGATCAGACTGGCCCAGCGTATACCTGCACGATTTCGGATATCATAAAACACTTACACACTTCAAAAGATATAAATAAAACACCTACACACATCAAAAGCATGTGGACCCGATCTCATCTCGTCTGTGCTATTAAAAATATGTTCCACTGAGGTTGCTCCAGTCCTCCCCAAACTTTTCAATAAATGCCATAACGAATCTTGCTTTCGTGACTGCTGGAAAACTGCTTCTGAGTTACCATTTTACAAGAATTCTGGCGAAAAAACTCACTCATTAAATTATCGTTCCATTAACCTCCTCCCACTTTTCGCCAAAATATTTGAGTCCATAATTAACCAAGCTCTAGTCCATCATCTGCTAAACTTATGACTGACCAACAATATGGATTTGAGCAAGCCGTCCTACAGCAGATATCCTGTCTATGGTAGCACATCTAAGACCGCAAACGACGAAGTTCTCTCTGCTTATCTCTCCTCTGATCTTGCGTATGTAGTACAATGGGAAAAAAGTGGTTGGTTACGTTTAATGCATCTAAAACCAAGATTCTATCTTTACATCATCAACGCTCTGATCCCCATCTGGCATCAATTGAAATAAATGGCTCTCGTTTAGGGAGGCCCTATGTTTTGACAAGCTTCTGGATTTGACCTTTACTCCTGATCTAAAATGGAATACGTACATCAAATCTGTTGCCAAAGTTGCTGGAAAAATGATAGGATTCTTCTATCGATCCAGTAGATATCTCACTGCTGATGAATTTCTCTACCTATATAAGAGACAGCTACGTTCAATGATAGAGTATTGCTGTCACATCTGAGCAGGAGCTGCAAGGAAGATCTTATCCTGTCTTGACAGAGTTCAAAATAGACTTCGTAGTCTAGTGGGGAATCCCTTTTCTCTCCCCTGCAACTTCATTCTCACAGAAGAGACGCTGCGAGTCTGTTTCTGTTTTATTGTTATTTTCATGGCAAGTGCTCGTCTGAGCTCCAGTCTATGGTCCCCCCTCGCCAAACATTTACGAGAAACTGGCTGAAAACACTATCAATAATTCTCCCCACTCTTTATCTGTTTCTAAACCTAAACGTAGATTCCATGAACAAAGCTTCTTTCTTAGAACTGCACACCTGTGGAACTCTTCCGTTTGCCTGCTTTCCAGCTGACTACAATATGGCTGTCTTCAAGTCAAACGTAAACAAGTTCTTGATGAACCGTTACCCTTAAGTAATCCAATTTACCAAAATTACCCTTCTAACGATTATTGTCCTTTTGAGAACTGTAACTCTTTATCCTCGAGTGGCATCTGGTTCTTGATAAGTGGCGATTCCCTTGTAAAAAAAAAATAATAATAAATAAACACAGAATATTTATATTTAAGAATTAAATTTAAGATCAGCTGTAAAATGATAGATAAATAGAACTAAGTAAAATAAAAAAGAGAAGAAAAGGGTAAAAGAGAGTGAATAAGAGAAGATAGATGTAAGATGAGATAGAGAGAAAGGGAGGATGAGGTGAGTAAGTAGCAAATACGATGAAACAAATACAAAAAATAATGATATTATAAAAACAAAGTTATAATATTATAGCCACAAAATATGAAAAATACGAAAAATTAAGCCCAGTTTGCTCACTTATACTTGAATATAAAGGAAAAAAATATAAATTATAAAATATATGCATAACAAGCAAAAAAAGAAAAATAAATTTTAAAAAATTAAGTACAGTTACCTCCCTTACACCATAAATTACCCAGATTTGACTGTGGTACTAAAAAATAAAGACATAAAAAAATCTTGGCTGCATCGCTAGTATTAAGAAACAAATAAATAAATAGGATAATAAATTTAACTATATTTTCTATTAAAAAATAAATAATTAGTAAGGAAATAAATAACATTGCAAATAAAAAAAGGTTCGCAAGTAATTGTATATAATATTGCTGGTTAGCGCAAAAATTGAAACATTCCCGTCAAAATAGGAAAATTCGCGATATAAACGCCAAACCAAGATCTTCCCTTTGAAATTTATAAAAAATTTTAAAAAGTGTGCATGGATCTTCCAACTCTTAACACATTTCAACGAATCCTCTTCAACTCATAATATGTACAATCGCACTTTTTTTCACCATCTAGTTATTCTTATCCCAAGTCTATGGATGTGCGGTTAAGTAAAGGTTTTACGGATTTTAGTAATTTTCAGCCAGATTCAAATTTTACACTTGGACATTTTGAATATTCTTTTTGCATCAGTGTATATTTTTATATAATCGAACTTTGAAACTGTCTTTTTTTATCAAGATCGGATTAGGCTATAAGTATTATATGAAAAGTTATATTTACTTTTAAAATGTTGAATACTGAAATTCGAGCTAACTTGTGTTCTTCGGACATTTGTTTCAATCATGTGTGGGATTACGAGGGGCGTGTAATAAGTAATGCCCCTGACCCACTTCCCATAGAGTAGAGCAACGAAACTTGGTACAGTTTTAGTCTTTCTCTACATAGGAACCACCCAGAGTTATGCATTTCTCCCATCCTTTGATGCAGCTCTGGGGGCCGTTTTTGTATAACACCCCAGATTGGTTCATGGCTGGGAAGAGGTGAAAGTCAGGGGGTGCAAGGTCGCGAGAGTAGGGAGGATGGGGAGGATTTCATAACCACACACCCGTGTGTCTGATCTGGCGACATGCGAGTTGTGGACTAGAGCGTTGTCCTGCAGGAGGAGGGTACATTTGCTGATCTTGCCCCGCCTCTTGATTTTGATAGCTTCCCTTAATTTCCTCAAAAGTGAAGCTTAATAGACTCCTGTAATTGTGGTACCCTTTGCCAGGAAATCTGTTATCACTACTCCGTCCTGGTCCCAGAAGACTGTGAGCATGACCTTGCCAGCGGAGGGCTGCACCCTTGTCTTCTTTGGAGGTGGTGAGTCCAAGTGCTTCCACTGCATTGACTGGGCTTTGGTCTCTGGATCACAGTGATGGCGCCAGGTTTCCTCCTGTGTAATCAGTCTTTTGAAAAACTTTGACTCATCTTCTTGGCACATCTTCAAATTACTCCTCGAGCACTCGACGCGTTCTCGCTTCTGGAATGGTGTGAGCAATCTGGGAATCCATCTGGCAGACACCTTATGCATATGCAAATGGTCATGAATAATAGTTTCAACAGACCCTGTACTAATCTTGACATCTTGGGCTATTTGGCGAATAGTAATGCGCCGATCTTCCAAAATGGCAGCCTCAACTTGACGGACAGATGCCTCATAAATGACAGAAAGAGGGTGACCAGGTCTGGGAGCTGTTTCCACAGACTTCCGGCCATTTTTTAATTCACGATGCCAGCGTTTTACAAGGTCATATGATAGGGCATTATCACCATAAGTTTCTTTCATTTCATCAAAAGTCTCCTGTGGTGTGCGTCCTTTCAAATACAAAAACCGGATCACTGCTCGACATTCAAAAGGCTCCATTTCACACCTGACAGTTCTAACCCCTGTAAAACAGAAACCACAATTAGTTCAGAGCTGTAATTTGCCACATAACGCATAGAGATATAAATCATTGCACATGCAAAATTTCAGCTAGATCAGACAATTGGAATTGGATCAGGGGCATTACTTATTGCACGCCCCTCGTAAGAACAATATTTTCTTCAAACTAGAAAGATATATGTAAACACGCGATCCCCATAAAACATAAAACATTACATTGTAATCTTGGATATAAGACGTCCAGAATCAACGTTTATGAGGACGACTTTCATCTCTACGGCTTGGACAAACTAGTTGATGTTGAGGCTCTTCTCACCTTTGTATCGCCTGCACATGCTTCTAATGTCCATGATTCTGATGATGCTGATGGTCTGGACGATCGCAACGCATTCACGGACTATGTTGACACTAATGTCAATGCAGAATGACAAAGAAGCAATGTAAGTGCAGTAAAAGTTTGTTTCTTTATAAAACTTAATTGACTAAGTTTACAGGCAATATTAACACATTTCATTGTCACCGTTCTCACAACAAACATCATTACGTCACAACAAACATCATTACATCACAACAAACATCATTACGTCACAACAAACATCATTACATCACAACAAACATCATTACATCACAACAAACATCGTTACGTCACAACATCATTACATCAGAACAACCATCATTACGTCACAACAAACATCATTACGTCACAACAAACATCATTACGTCACAACTGACATAATTGTTGAAATTAATGACATGATATGCTAGCATAGACGTTACGTTTCTCGATCAGTTCCTGATATGCACGGGTTAAAAAGTCGCGAAATTTTGAATCCGTTTTGTGGCGGTTTTTAAAAGTTGCGCTTAGTACCCTACGATTCTTGTGTCTCAAGATGAGTGTTTGTTTATACCAATAAATGAATAAATATGCAAATATATTTTTCACGTTGTGATTTTTATTGCTTTATTTATAGTCGCGTAAAATTTATCGAATCAATGTTAAATTTATAAATCGATTAATATACCGTTATATATATAGTTTGATATGCCAGAGATGGAGGTGTGTGAGTGAGTGCTCATTGTTCTAGAAAATTATTCCGAAAGTAACGTGTTTCTTAAAACCTAACAGACATCTTCCCTCGCCCATTCGTCCAAGTTGCGATACTTAGGTTTTGCTACTGTGCGTTGGTGAGAACATTAGTGTTCGGAGCTATAATTCTTCTTTTGCTCATAAATCTGGAGGTCTCCGCCTGAAATTGAGAATGTCCTTACACGAAATCGATATGGCTCCGACCTTATTGGCTTGCATTTCCGTTGGACTGCAAGAGAGTGGGGGCCTCTCTTTATCATTCGATCAATTTTAACGAAAGTAAGTGAGATTCTCACTGTAATTATATTAGCATCAAAATAAAAGCGAAAGTGATTCTTCAAATAAGAGCCGGGTAAAAAACACGCAAAAATATAAAACTACTAAATAAAGAAATATTTAGTGACTGTTGACTGTTCAAATCTTTAGTGGCGAGAAAAGGTGACACTAGGAGAAATAGAAGATCATTTACCCTCAGGATGAATAAAGAGGTGACTTTTAATCACATGTTGAGGCAAGCTGTCAGTCTCGAATCAGTGGATAAGAGTGTGGTGCCGGTTTTGAGTAAGTGTCCATATATATATATTTCTTTATTATTCTATCTCTCTATCTTTCTTTCCACTAATATACGTAGTATCATATATATATATATATAAAAGTGAAAGTGCCTGTGTGTCTGTGTACATTTCCCTGCATAATAACTGTCAATTTTAACTCTACAGACTCGAAATTTGATATCCAGGTTACTGAGATTTGGGAAAATCGATGTGACCCCTTTTTGGTCAGAAATTTGGCGATTAAGGGGTCAAAGTTCAACGATTTGACCTTTGAGAACTTTACCAAACTCCTCCACCAATTTTGGGGTCTAAACACTTGAAATTTTAGATATAGGTTCCTTGGACATGGATCTAACTTAATAACTTAATTTGAGCCCAAAACAATAAATTTTAAGGGGTCATAATAGGAGTCAAAGTTAAAAAAAAAAGACCTCTGCGGTCTCTTCCAAATTACTCAGACAATTTCTGGTCTAAATATTTGAAATTTTACATAAAGGGTATTCAGAGATAGGGCAAGCTTTTTCATCAGTTTGGGTCGAAAATTTTCAGTTACCAATATATAAATGTATGTATGTATGTCTGTTTGCATGTCTGCCTTAAACTTTCAATAGAAGCGACGGATTTTACCAAGATCAGTATCGGTTTTAAGTTGGACCTTTTATACGAAAAATATCGAAAAATTGGCTAAAAACATTAATATCTTCCCCTTAAACTAGGCACTTTTCTACAGAGGGGGGGTAACATTTTCGCCGATATATTTGAAAGTTATCCTATCCTTTAGATTGTCTAGCCTTAATTTAAAAAAATGTCGGTTTCGCTTTGGCGGTGGTCGTAACAGCATAAACGTTAGGTTTTACCCCGTTCTTTTCCTCCTTTGCGGTACGGGTTCGAGCCTGTCTTTGTACTACCATTTTTTTTTTTTTTGCTCAACATACACATCCAAACACCTGGGCAACGCCGGTGCCCATGCTAATATATATATATATATATATATATATATATATACATATATATATATATATATATATATATATATATATATATATAAATGATAGTGTCAACATACACATCCAAACACCCGGACAACGCCGGGCGCCCAGCTAATATATATATATATATATATATATATATATATATATATATATATATATATATATATATATATATATATATATATATATATATATATATAAGTGAAAGTGTCTGTGGGTGTGTCTGTGTGTCTGTGCATGTACATTTCCCTAGGCAATAACTCTGTCAATTCTTATTCTACAGACTTGAAATTTAATATATAGGGTACTGAGATTTGGAAACGTCTATGTGATCGGTTTTTGGCCAGAAATTTGAAGATTAAGGGGTCAAAGTTCAACGATTTCAACTTTGAAAACTCCTCCGACAATTTTGGGTCTACACATTTGAAATTTTAGATATAGGTTCCTTGGACATGGATCTAACTTAATAACTTGATTTGAGCACAAAACAATAAATTTTAAGGGGTCATAATAGGGGTCAAAGTTTTAAAAAATTGACCTTTGTTTTTGCTCAATATACACCTCCAAATACCCGGGCAACACCGGGCACCCATGCTTATATATATATATATATATATTTACAGACATAACACCCCTATATCTAATACAACACACTGAACAATACCAACCCTACTTAACCTCGAAACCAACAACACTAGGAAACACCTAGAACCATAGTATAATATCTGTTTCAACACCTCGCTCCCCCTTCAGTCAGTGGAGGAGAAATCTCTCATGACTGAGACAACTATCATCCCTTCTATCATCCCCCCTCTCATACCTATACCCCTCCAAATGGCTCCTCCCCTCTGGGGAACGAGATCTTCCCCACACTAGGAACCGATCCTGGGTCTGGCCATACCCACATGGGGAGACAAATAAATAGAAACATTAAAAAATCCCTAATACATATTTTTAAATACAACCCTCTATCTAAACAAACGTAATATAAAGAAAACCCGAACAGTCTAAGACTGAAACGAAAAATCCCAATACTAAAATCTAAGAATCCAAAAAATAAATATCGAATTTGAATGAAAGCACCCCTACCCTTACTTCAGAAGAGATGGTTCTCCCCCCTCCTCACACATACACATTAGTAACGACCTTGGATCACAGTTACCTTCCTAGGGAATGAAATAACTTCATAATACTATAAAACAGTACACACATTCCTCAAACCAATAAACGAAAACACACGCACACACACACATCCTACCCTAAGGGAAAAGAAAAAACACAAGCAGAAAGAGAGAGTGAGAGAGAGAAACACAAGACAGGAGTGACCACAGCTCAATAAAACAGTAATAAAAATTGAACATTCCAATGAATAGTAGACGCTTACACGCTTCCACCCCTTGGAAACGCTTCAAATGAACTACGAAAATGCTATTTTCACATCTCCAACACATTTTGAAAATAATTTCTGGAGAGGACGCTTCACAGAACGTCTGAAACGCGTTAAAAACGATTTCAATGATTTAAAAACATTATTACAATGAGCTAAACATAATTCTCAATGAAAAAACAAGACACGGAATAATAAAATAATGTTAAAAAATACACATTGTTGGTGACCACTCCCTTATTTAAATATATATATATATATATATATATATATATATATATATATATATATATTTATATATATATATATATATATATATAGTTTTGTTAGATTTTTTGTCAGATTTTTTTGTCAGATTTTTGTCAGACTTTTTGTCAAATTTTTTTGTCAGATTTTTTTGTCAGATTGCAGAATATAAACACTTTTTTTGCTACATTTAACTTTAAACCATCATTTTATTTTATATCTAAAACAATCTACAATAGCGTAGTAAATAATGGACAATCAACTATTCCCACACTATCAAACAACCATGAGGTTGCTTGTACGGCAACTGACAAGGCTAATCTGCTTGCCAGTCGGTTTGCCTCAAATTCCACACTGAATTCGGTACACCACTCACTCCCTGATTTTCCTCTGCGAACAGACGCCACACTAGACGATTTGAAAATCACCCCTTCTCAGATACATGCTATTATAAAAAACCTAGACACCTCAAAAGCATGTGGACCAGATCTCATCCCGGCTGTGCTATTAAAAAAATGCTCTGCCGAGGTTGCTCCAGTTCTGTCCAAACTTTACAATAAATGCCTTAACGAATCTTGTTTTCCCGACTGCTGGAAAACCGCCTCTGTGGTACCAGTCTTCAAGAATTCTGGTGAAAGAACTGACCCACTAAATAATCGCCCCATTAGCCTCCTCTCGCTTTTCACCAAAATAGTTGAGTCCTTGGTTAATCAAGCCCTAGTCCAGCATCTAACAGCTGCTAAACTCCTGACTGACAAACAATATGGATTCAGGCAAGCCCGTTCAACAGCAGATATCTTAACTGTAGTTTCTGAACGTATATACCGTTCATTGGATAAAACAGGGGAGGGTAGAGCGGTGGCCCTTGATATATCTAAGGCTTTTGACAGGGTATGGCACGATGGTCTTCTAAGGAAAATTAGATCATATGGAATCACTGGAAGAATTCATAATGTAATTAAATCCTTCTTAAGTAATAGAAAAATCAAAGTTGTCCTCGACGGTCGTACATCCAAACAATATGACATAAATGCGGGAGTACCTCAGGGGTCTATCCTTGGACCTCTATTATTCCTGATATTCATAAACGACCTCCCTGATAATATTGTTTCGGAGATGGGTATATTTGCCGATGACACCACTCTCTATAACAGATATGAGAGGAAAACAAATGAACACATATCCAAGGAAATGGCAGAAACACTAGAAGATGACCTCCAATCCGTAGTGGAATGGGGACAAAAATGGTTGGTCACATTCAATGCTGCTAAGACTAAGCTTGTTTCCTTCAATAACTACAAGAAACCTTCTCTACCACCAATAGCAATGGCCAAGAACACATTGCCTGAAAGTACTTCTTTTAAACTCCTCGGCCTAACGTTTACAGGGAATATCAACTGGAATAGATACATTGAGAGCATTGCCAAGGCTGCTGCAAGGAAGGTTGGCTCCCTCTACCGTGCTAGAAAACTACTTACGCCTGCCAGTATCCTATACCTCTATAAGGCAACCATTCGCCCATGTATGGAGTACTGTTGTCACATCTGGGCTGGTGCATCTACTGCTTGTCTCTCGGACACGGTTCAAAAGAGAGTCGCCAACCTGATAGGTCCTGAACTGTCATCTGGGCTTCAGCCTCTGTCCCATCGACGAGATGTTGCATCCCTCTGCTTGTTCTACAAATATTTTAATGGTGAATGCTCTGACGAACTGCAAACACTTGTACCTCCCCGATGTAACTACCCCCGACAAACCCGACAAGCTACTAAGTCTCATCCCTTTACAGTAGAGATCCCTAGGTGCAAGAAAGCCTTTTACTCCAATAGTTTCTTCTCCAGAACTGCGAGTCTTTGGAACTCCCTTCCGGGATTCTGCTTTCCCAAATGCAATGATATGCAGAAGTTCAAGGGTAATGTTAACAAACATCTTTCTAATCATCTCCCTTCATAATGACCCCGCTAATTAAGTCCCTGATAGTAGCCCCCTGCTTCAAAGTGGCACTGTGCCTTGTTTGGGGTGAAAATTGAATTAAAAAAAAAAATATGCATTTTCTGATCTTATTTAGGCGTATTTATAAGTTATGATTTGCATTCTAGCAAATCGTATCTTAGTGCATTCGTATCTCAAATTATTACTGTTATTTATAATTTGCATTCTACCAAATTGTATCTTAGTACATTCGTATCACAAATTATTACTCTTATTTATAATATGCATTCGACCAAATTCTATTTTAGTGCATTCGTATCACAAATTATTACTGTTATTTATAATTTGCATTCTACCAAATTGTATCTTAGTGCATTCGTATCTCAAATTATTACTCTTATTTATAATATGCATTCGACCAAATTCTATTTTAGTGCATTCGTATCACAAATTATTACTGTTATTTATAATTTGCATTCTACCAAATTGTATCTTAGTACATTCGTATCACAAATTATTACTCTTATTTATAATATGCATTCGACCAAATTCTATTTTAGTGCATTCGTATCACAAATTATTACTGTTATTTATAATTTGCATTCTACCAAATTGTATCTTAGTGCATTCGTATCTCAAATTATTACTCTTATTTATAATATGCATTCGACCAAATTCTATTTTAGTGCATTCGTATCACAAATTATTACTGTTATTTATAATTTGCATTCTACCAAATTGTATCTTAGTACATTCGTATCTCAAATTATTACTCTTATTTATAATATGCATTCGACCAAATTCTATTTTAGTGCATTCGTATCACAAATAATTACTGTTATTTATAATTTGCATTCTACCAAATTGTATCTTAGTGCATTCGTATCTCAAATTATTACTGTTATTTATAATTTGCATTCTACCAAATTGTATCTTAGTACATTCGTATCACAAATTATTACTGTTATTTATAATTTGCATTCTACCAAATTGTATCTTAGTACATTCGTATCTCAAATTATTACTCTTATTTATAATATGCATTCGACCAAATTCTATTTTAGTGCATTCGTATCACAAATTATTACTGTTATTTATAATTTGCATTCTACCAAATTGTATCTTAGTGCATTCGTATCTCAAATTATTACTGTTATTTATAATTTGCATTCTACCAAATTGTATCTTAGTGCATTCGTATCACAAATTATTACTGTTATTTATAATTTGCATTCTACCAAATTGTATCTTAGTACATTCGTATCTCAAATTATTACTCTTATTTATAATATGCATTCGACCAAATTCTATTTTAGTGCATTCGTATCACAAATTATTACTGTTATTTATAATTTGCATTCTACCAAATTGTATCTTAGTACATTCGTATCTCAAATTATTACTCTTATTTATAATATGCATTCGACCAAATTCTATTTTAGTGCATTCGTATCACAAATTATTACTGTTATTTATAATTTGCATTCTACCAAATTGTATCTTAGTACATTCGTATCTCAAATTATTACTCTTATTTATAATATGCATTCGACCAAATTCTATTTTAGTACATTCGTATCACAAATTATTACTGTTATTTATAATTTGCATTCTACCAAATTGTATCTTAGTGCATTCGTATCTCAAATTATTACTGTTATTTATAATTTGCATTCTACCAAATTGTATCTTAGTGCATTCGTATCACAAATTATTACTGTTATTTATAATTTGCATTCTACCAAATTGTATCTTAGTGCATTCGTATCACAAATTATTACTGTTATTTATAATTTGCATTCTACCAAATTGTATCTTAGTGCATTCGTATCACAAATTATTACTGTTATTTATAATTTGCATTCTACCAAATTGTATCTTAGTGCATTCGTATCACAAATTATTACTGTTATTTATAATTTGCATTCTACCAAATTGTATCTTAGGGCATTCGTATCTCAAATTATTACTGTTATTTATAATTTGCATTCTATCAACTTGTATCTTAGTGCATTCGTATCTCAAATTATTACTGTTATTTATAATTTGCATTCTATCAAATTGTATCTTAGTGCATTCGTATCTCAAATTATTACTGTTATTTATAATTTGCATTCTACCAAATTCTATCTTAGTGCATTCGTATCTCAAATTATTACTGTTATTTATAATATGCATTCTACCAAATTGTATCTTAGTGCATTCGTATCTCAAATTATTACTGTTATTTATAATATGCATTCTACCGAATTGTATCTGACATCAAATTAAAAAATAAACACCCAATAGACGTTCCACATTTTATTGAACTGCTTAATAAAATCATAGAATAGCTCCTCTTCACAAAATTGCAGAACAGATGGTATTTATTTGCTCCCCCACCGAGCAAATTAGGCACAAGGCCGATTTTTAATGTGAGGAGTGAAGGGGAAATGGGGACCAACTCCCCGGGGAGTAGGGGAGCTGGATAGTGACAATTGGTATGAAGGGTTGCCCCTACATTGACCAAGGTCTTATCTGTGGGGCCGCCCCACATAGGGTCTTTGCTTGCAGTATCTGCCGGAACAGATTGTATTTATTTGCTTCCCCACTGAGCAAATTAGGCACAAGGCCGTTTTTTAATGTGGAGATAGGGGGAGGGGGAGGGAAAGGGGGAAGCAGCTCCGGAGAGGTAGGAAATGGGAGCTGGATTAGAAACTGTTGGTATGAAGGGTTGCCCCCTCAGTGACCAAGGTCAGATATGTGGGGTTACCCCCACATATGGTCTTTGCTAGTCATAGCTGGTCTTTGCTAGTCATAGCTTGCAACATCTGCCGGAACAGATGGTATTTATTTGCTCCCCCACTGAGCAAATTAGGCACAAGGCCGTTTTTAATGTGAGGTAAAAACCAGCTCCCCTAAAAGTAGGCAAAAAGGGGGCACTCTGGTTACCAAAAATAATAATTGTCCCAGTATAGAGGGTTTCCCCTCCATTGACTGGTACAAATTATCTTAAGTGCAGCATCTGCCGGAACAGATACTACACTTTGATGGTATTTATTTGCTCCCCCACTGAGCAAATTAGGCACAAGGCCGTTTTTAATGTGAGGTAAAAACCAGCTCCCCTAAAAGTAGGCAAAAAGGGGGCACTCTGGTTACCAAAAATAATAATTGTCCCAGTATAGAGGGTTTCCCCTCCATTGACTGGTACAAATTATCTTAAGTGCAGCATCTGCCAGAACAGATACTACACTTTGATCCCGGCCCGAAGGCCAAGAACAACAGAAAAAAGGCAAGCCTTCCCAGAACTGTTTCAGACTGTTCCACTCGCCTGGTTCTAGTTGAATACGACATGGTAGCCTTCAAATCCAATGTAAACAAGTTCTTGTTGAATCGTCCCCATAAACAATAAAATTTTACCCAATTTACATCATTAACGATTACTACACTACCAACTTACTTTCATTAACCCTTATCCTCGAGTGGCATTTAGGCATTGACTCCCAAGTAATATATATATATATATATATATATATATATATATATATATATATATATATATATATATAAATATATATATATATATATATATACCTCTATGTGAATAAACACTTATAGTATATCTGTGCTTACCCTATCCGCAAATTAATGATTTATCAAGTCCCGAAGGCCACTTGAGGTTAAGAATTATGTAATGTACTTTTAAAACATAAACAATGATATATCGGATGAGAAAATAATTATACCGCCCCAAAAACCACTATATTTTAGTGTACGCTAAAATATTAAATATAATTTTTGCAAAAATGCCTCATCCTCCTCAACTCTATATTTAAAATTTGATTTTCATTTTTATTTAAAATTTTAATTGTATTTACTCCCTGTGCTAATTCAGCCTGTCTAATTTATTTTGTTAAAGGGAAACAATTTTGTGAAATAATAATAATAATAATAATAATAATAATAATAATAATAATAATAATAATAATAATAATAATAATGATGATGGCAGCCATTACCTGATGTTGCTTAGGAGTCTTTCTGTTGCAAAAAAATAAAAAAACAAAGATTAAAATAAGATTATTTACCAGCTTTCTGGGAATTTAGACACAAGATTGAAAGATTGGAATTTAATAACCAGCATACTAGAAAAAAAAACACACTCTGGCCTAAAAAGAATAGCTAAGCAACAACTTTTTACTTCATCACAGTGGGAGCACCTCATGTGATTATCAGTAAACAAGCGATGGTAAACCTTGGGAAATTGGAACTCTTTAGATTAAATGGAACCATACTTCAGCTGTGCAATAAAAATTCGAAGTCAATATATGTTGTATTTATTTGCTTCCCCACCAAAGCAAATTAGGCACAAGGCCGTTTTTAATGTGGGCTCCCCTAAAAGTATGCAAAAAGGGGGCACTCTGGTTACCAAAAATAATAATTGTTCCAGTATAGAGGGTTTCCCCTCCATTGACTGGTACAAATTATCTTTATTATTTCTGTCATTGCTATTATTGTTTTTGCTGTTAATATTATTGCTACCGATATTAGTGTTGTTATTATCATTGTAGATTTTATTTCTATTGTTGTTGTTGGTGATGGTAATGGGAATAGTGATGGTGATGGAGGAAAAAGGTCGGGAGTGGATCTTCGACGTTGGTGGGGAACCCTCCTAGAGATAAGGTTTCGATAAAATTATCGGTGGTGGTGTAACCTAAAATTCACTAACCCCATTTATGTGAAAATGTCAAATCAAAATATTGAAAATAATGACGTGAATGAGGCTAGAACATCTTGTGATGGTCTCACGTCAGGTAGGTGTCCCACTGGTCAACAGGGTGGGTCCTGTCGTCATCATACAACTGTTCGAAATTCTGAAGGAAGAATGGGAATCGAGAGGAGGGGGACCTAGAAGTGTTGCGAGTTTGGTATCTCAGTTAAAGCAAATTAAAAATAACAACATACTTTCAGTGATTGCAAGAGAGGATTGAATGGATGGTTAGGAATGAAATGAATAATGAAAGTAAAATTGATGAAACTAGCTCTGATGAAAGAACTGAGAGAGTGGAAGTGCAGAAGGGAAATGTAAATGATGATGGGAGGCGGACAACTGAGGAGGTATGGAATCCTATGGTTAGGGGAAGTAATGAGAAAGAGTTTGAAGGATCTGAGGCAGATGAGATCATTGACTCTGAGACAATGGAGCCAGTGAAAGGAGCAGATGTATGGAGAAGTGGTGATGAAGTTCGAACTTTGACTTCTGTAGAAAAGGAAGTACTTCAGAAGTTAAGAGAGGTTCTTCTTAGAGACGATATCATAGAGATTCCAAGTATGAAGAGTAGTGATAGGCGGAAGGGGAAAAACGAGGTAAAAATAATTCAAGGAGTAATTCACAACATCATAAGAAAGAACATATCGATTACGGAACTTAACAGGCTTCTATATGCAGCGTCATACGTTATTTCGAATCGTCTTGGCTTATTACAGAAGAAAAAGGGAAAAATGAAGGATAGAAGGCCACACTGGCAGACGCGGATTGAATAAAGTATTAAACGGTGACAGAAAGACATTGGTAGAATCGAAGAAATAAGAAAAGGAGTTAAACTAGGACAGAAAGCTAAGGATGAGCTTGAAAGGAGGTATAGATTGCTGGAAAAAAGGAACGATGAACGTTCTAACAATGTTGAAAGAGAAGGTCCACACTGGTGGTATGAAAATTAGGTACTTTGTTGGAAAAAGTGTTGCATTTCAGCAGAATAATCAGTCTGAGCTGTATAAAGAATTAAATGGTAGTAAACGGGCGGTAAATAACAAGGGCGATATAATAAGAAGGCTAGCTGATTGGGAGAGGTCAGAAAGGCTATCAGAAATGCAACAGATGAAAAACGTTGAGATAAACATCGATGACGTTAAAGCTGGTATACGAAGGATGACAAACTAGGAGGCACCTGGTCCAGATGGAGTGATGGGCTTCTGGTTTAAACAGTTTCCATGCCTTTATCCACTTATAGCTGCTGCTCTGCAAAGGGTTGTAGAGTCGGGAGATATCCCTGATTGGCTTGTGAAGGGAAGAACAACACTGATTAGGAAAAATCCTGCAAAAGGAACAGATGCCAATAATTATAGACCAATTACATGTCTGCCATTGATGTGGAAGCTGTTGACTGGAATATTTGCGGAGAAAATTTATGAAAATCTAGAGAGTAATGGTGTTTTTCCTGATGAACAAAAGGGGTGCCGGGAAGGCTCAAGAGATACTAAAGAGCAACTACTAATTGATAAAGCAATAATGCAGGATGCAAAGAAGAAGAAGAAGAAGAGAAATCTGAGCGTAGCATGGATCGATTACAGAAAGGCTTATGACATGGGTCCTCATTCATGGATACGTGAAATACTATTGATGATGAAGGTTGCTGAGAATGTGGTAGGGTTTTTGGAGACAAGTATGGCTCAATGGAAAACGGTGTTGACAGCAAACAGAGAGGAGATGGGGCAGGTTGGCATTAAACGTGGGATATTTCAAGGAGATTCGTTATTGCCACTTCTTTTTGTAATGATAATGATGCCACTGAGCATCCTCTTAGAGAGAGAAAAACTGGGGTATAACTTTGGATCTGGTGACAGATGCCTCAACCATCTACTGTTTATGGATGATTTGAAAATATTCGGTAGAAATGAAAAGGAAATGGAGAGACTGGTAGAACTTGTGGGGACATACTCAGAAGACATTGGGATGGAGTTTGGGATTAGTAAATGTGCGGTGCTCGTGATGAAAAGAGGAGTAAAGGTTCATTCGAATGGAATAGTGCTGCCAAATAGAGAAATCATGAAAGAAATAGAAGATACAGGATATAAGTATTTTGGAGTGCTGGAGGGTGTAGGCATCATGAACAGAGAAATGAAAGAAAAAGTCAGGAAGGAGTATCTTAGAAGAGTGAAACTAATTGCAAAGTCGAAACTGTATGGAGGAAATCTAATGAAAGCAGTAAATGCATGGGCAGTCAGTGTTTTGAGGTACAGTGCGGGAATTTTAGAATGGCCTGACACGGATTTGCATGCCATGGATATCAAAACAAGTGTTAGCAATGTTTGGTATATTTCACATTCGAAGTAGCATAGCAAGGCTGTATCAAAAGAGGAAAGATGGTGGGAGAGGATTGAAAAGTGTAAAAGATTGTGTTAGAACCAAGGAGATGTCATTGAAGGAGCATGTGGTTATAAGTGGGGAGTGGATGCTTAAGGTTGTGGCCAATGAAGTGGAGGTATATGAGACCAAGGCTGATTATGTGAAATGTATGGATAGAGAAAGGGCAGAGGAACTGGCTAGGAAGAAAATGCATGGAAGGTTCTTCCAGAATATAGCAGAAATGGCTGATGAAAGATCATGGCAATGGCTTAGAGCTGGGTATCTGGCTAAGAGTACTGAAGCTTTTGTTCAAGGTATAGGTATGGTAGGACAAAAGTGTCATAACGACAAAGCAATTGGAACATAATCGTCCGGATTTGGTCATCATTGACAAAGTCTAAAAAAACTGTCAGATTGTATACTTCTCAGTACCCTGGGACAGGAATGTGAGAGAGAAGGAGAATGAGAAGTGGAGCAATTATGCTCCATTGGCCTTGGAGATAAGGCATATACATGAGGTTAAAACACAAATAATCCCAGTCATAGTTGGTACACTAGGAGTAGTATCAAGTCGTCTGGAAGGACAATTGAAAAAACTACAAATACCCAATGTTTTAGGCAGCCTTCAAGCCTCTGCAATTATAGGTACCACCAACATACTTAGGAAAACCCTTGATCTTTGAAGCTCCTGGTTTAAAACCGGGATTAAGGGAAATCCTTTAGAAATGAATCCCATCCCTTTCCAGAGAGACGTTGATAAACGAAATCAGAATTATTATTATTATTATTATTATTATTATTATTATTATTATTATTATTATTATTATTATTATTATTATTATCATCATCATCATTATTATTATTATTATTATTATTATTATTATTATTATTTTTATTATTATTATTATTATTATTATTTTTATTATTATTATTATTATTATTTTTTATTATTATTATTATTCTTATTATTATCATTATTATTGTCATTATTATTATCATTATCATTTTTATTATTATTATTATTATTATTATTATTATTATCATTATTATTATTATTATTATTTTTATTATTATTATTATTTTTTACTATTATTATTATTTTTATTATTATCATTATTATTGTCATTATTGTTATCATTATCATTTTTATTATTATTATTATTATTATTATTATTATTATTATTATTATTATTATTATATTAATAGTATAGCGAGTGAACGTCAATTAATTGTTATGGACTTCCATTTCTTATAATAAATAATTTTATCAAGAATTCTTTATAATTTTTGGGTTCAGTTTCGATTAAAGCTGATGGCACTCAAGTTATATATAGATTGTGATATATATATATATATATATATATATATATATATATATATATATATATATATATATATATATATATATATATTGTGACCTAATCTTTAAATTGGATTATATATTTAAATCAAAATTTAAATATTTAATTTTAGGCTGACGAGATATATCGTTTTTTGTTTTTATATTTTGTTGCCGAGGAAAAATAAAACATGATTCCCACAAGATAGGATAATACAGTAGTGTTTTTTTTTAATTGAGTGAAAGTATACTAATGTACCCCCTGCCTTTAAAACTTGCAGAGACTTTACCAGCTAGAGATTTCGTCAAGTCTATTTTTAGACCGGATTGTAAAGCAGAGAGGAAGAGGGGGGACTAGAAGTGGTATCGCTTCCCCTTTCCCTTTCTAACTGGACATGAGGGAAGTCGTTCTTTTCAGTTTGGCTCGCCGACCTGTTAAGAGGTCTCTCTCCTCGTGGGAGGAGGGATTCGACTTCTTCCCCTCATGGGAAAAGGAGATATGGATACATGAAGCGTGGACAACACGACTTTCTCCAGTCATGCGAGAGAATGCGATGAATTTACTTTCTCACGAAAGAGACAATGACTTTTTCCCCATCATGCGAAGGAGATTTATGCAGACGATGTGATCCCTTATCCCTCACAAAAGAGACAGATATATAAAGTGCGAACAAGAAAAGAGAACACGTGAATTTGCTATTCAAACTTTTTCCCCACCGAAGGAAATATCTTGGATTAACTGTGTCATTGACGAATTGTGAAACACACCAGCAAAAGAAACGAAAACAAAGAGAAAACAAAGGAGACCTGTAAGTTCAAAGACTTTGATCCCCCCCAAAGGCTTTCGCTCGTTTCAATATGCATAGATATACTTCAGATTCCATAACTCTGAATATATTTCTTTTTCTTTCGTTAAACTCTTCCTTTTTTTTATCTTAAATAAATCTATTTTTGTATCATTTGGGAAAGTGTCTGTTGCCTCGTTATTTCATCGCGTTTTTATTGTGTTCGTCCTTGTATCTCTATCCACTTGTTTTATTTTTTTGTGTGCCACATATGCGATAAAGAGAGAAATACTTGGGTTTTTGCTTTCCCGTACATTCCCTCATACCCCCCCCCATTTTGGCAATGTGTTACAAAGGTAAATGATATTTGTTTTATCATTAAGTTTCCGTTCATGTTATAAATTGCCTTACCACACCTTTTATCGCATGTGTAACAATATATATATATATATATATATATATATATATATATATATATATATATATATATATATATATATATACATATCATAAGTTTTGGTTTCTGTTTCGATTCAAGCTGATTATATGGATATATTTTTTTAATTTTGAAATCGCAACTTTATAATATATAAAACTTTATAATATATAAAAATCGATTATAGAACATTAACTCTATAATAGAACTTTATAATATATAAAAATTGATAGAACATTAACTCTATAATAATATATACAAAATCTGCAAGAATTAAAATATCATATTTAAGCATACTTTATGACTGGGCTTTGCCGGGTGTTCGTGCTATCTTAGATAAATACTTTTGCAGTTTTAATAAAAGAGCTACAATAATATCAGAGCGTTTCCATTTATACTGAACATCTACACAATGCTAACATCAATATATTACATATGAATGAGTTCCTTGTAGAATTTCCACAGGTCATGTTAGTTATTATTATTATTATTATTATTATTATTATTATTATTATTATTATTATTATTTACTCACACGTCATCATCATTGAGGACAACTTGAAGTCTGAGTAACAACATGTCTCCCCAGATTTCCAGTACTCTCCACCTTTGCAAAAGAATTTGCATTATCGCTTCGAAAATCATTTTAAATGGTTTTGTGTTACTATAACAATGGTTTCTTGTTGGTAGCGACGATTGGTCTTCACAAGATCCTAGTCCTCTTTGCACTCATCCAGTGGAGATCTGGCTAGTGTTTTCTCTCCTCGGTCTTTCCATCCTCCTTGACCCTCCTCACTTATTTGGTGGAGAACCAATTTATATTGACATACAAACAGAAAAGGGCAGGGCCAGGAAGGTGGGGTTCACTTACTATTATACAGTTTCAGTTTTCATAATTCCATGTGATGTTCCACTGTGTTTCACATCTGTAGCAGTTTCTGTACACCCAACTTGCGCCTATAGCTCATATAGTTAATCTCCGCATTCAAGGGTTTTCCTTAATATTTCTGCAGTTGTCATTATTATTATCGCAATAGCCATTTACCACTAATTTCTCATTGGTAGCAACCATTAACTTCACTGGAATTTGAGTGGCAATAAACCTCCCCAAGGTCCTAATTAGTCTGGTCAGTGCTTTCTCCCATCGCTCTTTCCTCCTTGATCCTCCTTATGTGGTATCAGGTGATGCTGGCCCTTTTTTTAGGGGGGGGGGTCGGTAAGTTACAATTATACAGGTTATGTTTTCTTGATTCCATGTGATGTTCTTTTGTGTTTTATATCTGTAGCAGTTTCTATATGTCTGGCTAGCGTCTGTAGCTCATGTTTGTTAGTGTCCGCATTCAAAAGTTTTCCTTAATATTTCTGTTGCTTTCATTATTGTTATCCATTGTATCTTTTCAGCTATCTCTCTGATTCCAATCTCTCCCTTTGTTTTTCAAAGATTTTTAGTATTGTTCTTAATGCTATTACTATTTTTGGTATTGTCTTGATTTTATTCATCTTGTATATTCCTTTCGGCTCTGGCTAGCTCTTTTTATTTGCTCCTCTTTTCAGTCTCCTTGATATTATCCTTTCGTCTGTTGGAACAACGGAATGTAGGAATTTGTAAGAACTTATTATTATTATTATTATTATTATTATTATTATTATTATTATTATTATTATTATTTTTATTATTATTACTATTATTATTATTACTTTTTTTTTTATATAAACTAAGAGTTTTCACGCCGGCTATTATCATAGATTTCTCTCTGCCAACCGCTTGTGGTGTTCCTGAGAGTCAAGGTGAAAAGAAGTCTCCCCAGACTTCCACTACTCTCTACTTCTTCTTGATGATGATGATGATGATGATGATGATGATGATGATGATGATGGTGATGATGGTGATGATGATGATGATGATGATGATGATGATGATGATGATGATGATGATGATGATGATGATGATGATGATATCTTGGGGGAGGCGTATTGCCACCCAAATTCCAACGAGAAATCAATGGTAACGCCACAAGTTCTTCTCAAAGAGCAATCTTGTATGACGGCTTGTGTGACTACTCCTAACATAATAAAATTATCTTGAATGTTTGAATTAAAATACTCCAATATCAAATACATGCGAAGCAACTCCATGTTTCATATACTACCGATGATCTCCCTTGATTAGCAATTTTTGTTATGCGGGTTATCTCCCTTCACTATATAATGAATGGCTTTTAAAAATTTACAAACTGTAGGATAATTTAATTTTTTTTTAATATGTCAACTCTATATAACGGTTAAAATAAAACTTAGGGGCAGTTACTCACACGTAATTAAAAAGTACAATTTAGTAATTTTTGGAAAGGTCGAAGTAACTGAGATTTTTTTCATCTACTTTTTAATAATAATAAATCTCTTCCGCCATCTTGAATCTACTTTTGTTTTCTATTTTGAAAAAGAGAAGTCCCTTTCTCTCGAAATTAATCAAAGTGCCATACCACCCACGGACTTTACATACACCAGACATACCAGCAACTTGGTTATAAATAATTATACATTGAGGTGAAGAATGATAGACGAATAACGGCTAGGCACTCCTCTACTCAAGTTTTTCAATTCTTTACTTTCATGATTCCGGTCTTTCTCCGCATTGTTTTTGGCTTTTAAAAAAATTCTAATAAATATATATTTTTAATTTGACAAACCTATTAGTGTTTTACCTGTGTGTATCTAAGATTTAGATAAACTCATAAGATTTTCACCTAGTTTTATTTTTCCTAGTTGTACACTTTTACGATTTTCCAGAGCCATTTTTTAATCTAAATTCACACACACACACACACACACACACACACACACACACACACACACACACACACATATACATATATAAATATATATAAATATTATTGATGATATATATAAATATTAGTGATAGGACGACTACAATATTTTTCCCTACGCTGAAGAGGGGTAGGGCTCAGAAACATGTATGTACGTAGATTACTGTTTGTAAAAATAATAAATAAATAAAATAAAATATTATTTGTTTCGTCCAAATAAAAAATAGGCGATTTTCTAAAAAAAACACCCGATCTCCAATGTGGAGACACTAACCTTAATATCGTTTAAAAAATCAAGAACATAATTTACATAAATGATAAAAATAATAGTCTAATGGATTAAGACGCTGGACTGAAATACATAAGGTCCGGGGTTCGATTCCTAATAACAGTCAAGCTACGCTGAAGAGTGGTAGGGCCCCCGAAACATGCATGTACGTAGAGTACTGTTTTTAACAACATAATATATATATATATATATATATATATATATATATATATATATATATATATATAAATGAAAAAAGTAAATTTCGAATTTATTATTCGAAACAAGGAATATAAATTAAAAATATTTCCTTACTCTATAGAGTTTAAAAGAATAGTTCTTATCCTCAGAGGAAAAACCGTTAGCAAAATAATATTTCTATAGACTAGCTATAATTTATCTGGTTAGTACATAGTTTGAAAAGACCAAAGACTGAGAGAAGTAATATATCAAAGATAATAAAGGATATTCAAGTTTGAAGATGAAAATGTACAATAGAACCGTAAAAGAATCCAAAAACAGTGGTTGGAACTCGAATGGCGTTATCGGTGAAAGCGGTAAATTCATTGGTTGAATGTATTTTTTTCTACAAGGGAACCACTTATTAAGGCCCGAAGGCCACTCGAGGTTAATGAATGTAAGGTGATATTGTCATAATCGTTAATAGTGTAAATTGGATAGAATTTGGATGATTGACGAACAGCTCAACAAGAACATATTTATATTGGACTTGAATGCTACTATATTATAATCGGATGGGAAGTAGGTCAGTGGAACAGTGTCCCACAGGTGGGCAGTTCAAAAAAAGTTTTGGCCATGAAATCTGCATTTAGATTTAGGCACAGATAGAGAGTGGTGGAAATTGTTTATAGTTGTTGTAGGTAGTCGAGTGCTTTGTGTAAAAGTTTGGTAAGGGGGACATAGATTGGAGCTCAGTATCGCATTTGCTATGGAAATAACGGACCAAGTAGGGAGTATGTACCCTGACCGATTTTACTGCAATGAAAGAGAAAAGGACACCTTTCCCTCAACATTGGTTTGACCTTCACCTTCAGAGTTCGCATTGGCTCTGTAAACAAATATTGCGACAAGAAATTTTTATAGATCAAACTTTGCAAACAAATCTTGTATTGATATATATACATATTTAAAATAATAATAAAAACGAGTAATATTATCATGTTGCGACAATAAAAACTTGTTAAACCAAAGTTTGGATTGATTTTTTTTTTTTATATATAATTTTAAAAAACATTTATATTATGATATTGCGAAAATAAAACTTTTTAGACAAAACTTAAGGTTCTTAATTTGAAGCAAAGTTTGGATTGCTTTTTTTTTTAAATAATAATAAAATAGATTATACTATTTACTTGTGACCAAGATTGATTTTTCTGTAGAATGCATTTCTATATTTACATAACTTTTTACAAAACATTTTGTGGGGGATAAGGATTTTCCCTACATTAAAAAACCGACGTAAGAATTGAGAATTTAGGACGCTGATCTCCTGTCATCGGTTAGTTAATGAGAAACAAGTGAGATTTAAAAATTACATTATTTTCTTATAACTTTTATTTTTATAAAGATGAAGTACCACAATGTATAAATCTTTTTATAACTTATTTTTTATAAAAATCTAAGACAGAAGCTTTAGGTTTAGGCACAAATACAAAGTGTGGGGAAATATTGATAGTGTTTTCAGCTACAACGAGTGTTTTTTTATGAAAGTTTGGCAAGGGGGGAATATATATATATATATATATATATATATATATATATATATATATATATATATATATATATATATATATGTATGTATATGTATATCAGGTTGAAAAATATTCCAAAGAATAGAATCATTGAATTCCAACAAGGCACGTTGATAGTGCTCAATCAAAGACAGCAAATTATATGTTTTAATGTTCTTTGTATAAATATAATCATATCTTGCTACGATATATGGATTTAAGTAAAATGGTACTGGAAAATGGCAAAAATGGATAAATAGTAAAAATAGAATAAAAATAGAACTAAGGACTTTATCTAAATCTCGGATACATATTCGTGTATTAATAGGTTTGTCAAATTAGAATATTATATCTTTAGATGAAAAACTTCAGTTACTTCTCCCCTACACTACCCTCTCCAAAAGTAATTGATTTTGTTTTTGTTTTTTTTTTACATAGGCATCATCACTTATCAAGGCCAAGAGGCCACTCGAGGATAAGGGTTAAAGAGTGTACAGTAGAAATTGGACAATATAGTAACTGTTAGTAATGGAGATTCGGTAAATTTGTTAACTTATATGGAACGGCTCATCAAAAACTTGTTTACGTTAGACTTGAAGACAACTATATTGTAGTCAGCTGGAAAGCAGAAAAACGGAAGGCAATTCCACAGGCGTGCAGTTCTAAGAAAGAAGCTTTGTTCATGGAATCTACGTTTAGGTCTAGGCACAGATAAAGATTGGGAGGGATTATTGATAGTGTTTTCAGCTAGACGAGCGTTTCTTGTGAAAGTTTCTACTTTTTGGCGTGATCAGGTGTGAACACACACCACTGTTTTATTTTAAACATTATATAGAGATGACAAATATAAAAAAAATATCCTACACTTTGCACTTTCTTTTACGTTGAGAATCATATAGTGAAGGGAGATAACCTGTATATATAAACGTAAGTTAAAATCAAGGGAGATAATCAACATATAACACATGGAGTTGCCTCCCAGTGATTTTATATACTTTGAAAAATGTGATTTTTACTTTTATTTTAATTTAAATATCCTATATTATTATTATTATTATTATTATTATTATTATTATTATTATTATTATTATTATTATTATTCCATTAACTTCACAATATTGTGATGTTTTATACCGCTTTTTTCCCCCCAAAGGCGGGCTTTTACACCAAAGCTAGTGATGATAGTTTAAGTGTCAATTAGATGGACAAAACCTGGTGTAGCATATTTGCTGAGCTAAGCAGAACTGACTTCTGGAGTACGGTGTTGTATCTGATTTATGACCTTTTATTTATTTAATTTTCTTATATTCTATTTATCTTAACTATTTCAATAAAATGTGAGTTTTATTTGGCTTAAGATTTCTTATATTCCTTTTCAGCTTATCTATTTGAAATATTTCTGTGGATATAAATTATTTTAATAAAGTCAATCAAGTATTAAAGATGTTATGTCTATTAGTTGGAGGTGTTCTGTTTAATGTTATTGGTCTGTGATTTTAATTTAAAATAATTTTTTTCATTGGTTTGTCAAGTTTAGTTTGAAATAATTTTTTTCTATTGGTCTGTCAAGCTTTAATTTCAAATAGCATTTTTATGCAAGTAATGGTAACTGATATTGATTACATATTTGTAAAAAAACCCTCCAAGTTTTCTCAGGATTGTATGGGGTAGAGCGAGTTAATAACTGGGATATATAATTCTTTTTAGATTGAAATATTAGCAAGTAAGGATTGAATGAACACTTGTGAAAGCCTCCTGATAGTGCTCGGGAATATAGCAGACAGAAAAAAGGGGAAAAGAATTGAAAATATTTTACCAACATATGTTAGGTGAGATAATAGGAAGCATATTGCTCAAGGATGTCTCAGACAATTTTTTGTTGTTTTTAGGAAAAATCCATTTTATCCCATAATAAAATCTGGATCAGAATAAATAAAGGGCAGGGATTAACTGGCGGATTAAACTAAACTCCATGTGTAAATCTGCAGAGAATTCATAGATTGATGAACTAAATCTCATTTAAAACTATTGAATTCTATGCATGTAAAATGTTGCCCTTCGAGTCAAGATAAAAATTTGTTAACTGTACTGTCTCTGTTAAGAGGAGAACGATCCTATCTAGGTTGGAACAATTTTTATTTTCGTTTCAAAATGCAGAAACACATTAATGTTAGATATCAGCATCTCTTTTTTGGATCGGCTATTTTAAATCGCATAGATGGTATATTAAACAACGATCATTCGATCTGCTCGGGGTAAGGATCACCAAATGATTACTGCAATATCAGTAGCTTTCCAGCACAGTCCTTCATGCAATATTTCTGCAAATAAGAAATTAAAAAGAAGGTTGCTCTTTTTGTAGGAGCACCGTTCAGTCATTTATGTGGTCTGAATGCACATATCCAAACATTATGGTAAACGATGAGGAAGGAAATTAATTATTAATGGAACCAGATTTTGAAAATTCAGTTTTGCTAAATTGGTCAGTTTTCAGAAAAGATTTACCTCCCTTGAATTACAATTAGAATTCTCTGATTTTTATTATTATTTTTTTTTGTGAACCTCAATGTTCACTAATTGTTTTCAAAACCGATTTTCATTAATAATTAATTTCCCACCTTATTTTTTTTCATAATTGTTGGATATCTCCATTACTGTGATGCCATTAGTTTCATTTGAAATTCAATTTTTTCCAATTTTCGAATTTTGTTGCAATAATGAAGAAGGACGCATAATGCAGTGAAAAAAAATAAAATAAAATAATAATAATAATAATAATAATAATAATAACAATAATAATAATAATCATAATAATAATAATAATAATAATAACAATAATAACAATAATAATAATAATAATAATAATTCTGATTTCGCTTATGAACGTCTCTCTGGAAAGGGATGGGATTCATTTCCAGAGGATTTCCCTTAATCCCGGCTTCAAACAAGGAGCTCCAAAGATCAAGGGTTTTCATAAGGATGTTGGTGGTACCTATAATTGCAGAGGTTTGAAGGCCACCTAAAACATCGGCGATTTGTAGTTTTTTCAATTGTCCTTCCAGACGACTTGATACTACTCCTAGTGTACCAACTACGACTGGGATTATTTGTGTTTTAACCTCATGTATACGCCTTATCTCCAAGGCCAATGGAGCATAATTGCTCCACTTCTCATTCTCCTTATCTCTCACATTCCTGTCCCAGGGCACTGAGAAGTCTACAATCTGCCAGTTTTTTGAGACCTTGTCAATGACGACCAAATCCGGGCGATTATGTTCCAATTGCTTGGTCGTTAGGACACTTTTGTCCCACCATACCTCTACCTTGCCATCCTCACTTGTTCTCACTTCATCAGGCACCTCCTCAAACCATTTTCCAGCACATTTCACCCCAACCCTCTTACACACCTCCCAATATATCCGGAGTCCCATGCGATTGTTTTTGTTTTTGTTTTTTTTTCTGAAATAGAACAGCGTCACACTTTGCACGTGAAACATTTTCAAATATTTTGTACTGGTATTTTTTGTTTTTTAATCTCATTCATCCAGAGGTAGTCTCGAAATAAAGACGAAACGTTGATGAACACATAATACGGTTTGTTCCTTTTTCTTTCTTTCTTTCTCTCTCTCTCTCTCTCTCTCTCTCTCTCTATATATATATATATATATATATATATATATATATATATATATATATATATATATATATATATATATATATACGGTCATGAGCAAAAAAAAAAAAAAAAATGGGCCAAGACTGAAAGAAGGAAGAAATCGATTTTTCAATATTTTTCCATGAATTGTTGTTAATTTTAACTGAAAATTTATATTTTGCAGATAATTATTATTATAGCATAGAATAATAAGTGAAGAAATTCATCCTAAAAATGGTAATACCGCATCTTGGCGAGGATATAAAAACCCGAATTGCAAGATAACGACAGTCAAAAATGACTTACAAGCCATTTTTTAATATTTTAAGAAAAGAAAATATGAAAACATCTTTTTCTGCAATGAAGCGAATTGGTCAAAGATTTGAAGTCGAACACTTGGTATAAGGGAAATCTGGATCTGGTCGTCCTTTTTTGAACAATTACAAACTGTGGGAAGTTGTACAAATCGAATGGAATAGCATCTCCTCTTCACAGTGTTCCACTTTGGTTGAGAGCACGTCTAAAAGGATTGATCTTTTAAAGAAATCAAAAGGGAATGCGCTTCCATCTGAAGCATTTATTAAAGTAATGTCTTGTTCTGTGTTATTAGTCTCAGTTAAGTTTCCTTGTTCAATTGTTCTTTGTTCAATATAGTTTTTAGTGCAATAAAATGTATACAATTTGTTTGGCCCATTTTTTCCCCCTCACGAGTTTATATATACTTATACAGGGTGTCCCAAAAGAAGCTGACGGAGTTTAAATTTGATTAACTTCCTCAATATTTAAGATATGCTTACAGATTTTTATATCTAGAAAGATGAGCTTCTCCGTTATTGTTTTCTTTATGTCATAGATTTCTTATTCTAATTTTATTCACACAACTTAATCTAGGGTATGTTTTTCACAAGGTCTAATTATAGTTATGTTACTCAAATGTCCGTTATTTTCATTCTCACAGTCTTGTGCTCTCAGCAGGGCATTGTCCAGCACTTAATGTTTCAGGGCTATTGGTCCTAATTTACTCCTCTATATTGTTTTTAAGGGCATTTATTGGAGCTGGTTTTATTGCATTGGAAGGAGGGGAATTTCTTGTGTTGAAGTTTCATGGAAATACGATTCTACGGTAAATATCCGCTCCTCAATAGTGTAACGACTCAGGATGACTTTGGGTTACTCTAAATGATCTATATATACGGGAAAATCTTTTTCTTTATATATATATTTACAAGGAGGTCACCACTTATCAAGGCCCGGAAGCCACTCAGGGATAAGGGTTATTGCATGTACAATACGTTGTACGTTAGTGTTGAGATTTCATAAAGTGTCTACTTAAGGGTGTGGTTCATCAGGAATTTGTTTACGTTGGATTTGAAGACATCCAAGTTGTAGTCAGGTGGGAAACAGGCAGACGGAACAGAGTTCCACTGGCATGCTGGTTAAAGAAAGAAGCTGCGTTCATGGAATCTACGTTTTGATTTAGGCACAGATAGAGAGTGGGGAAAAATTTTGACAGTGGCTTCAGCTAGACGGATGTTTTTAATAAAAGATTGGCGAGGGGGGGATCAGATATTGGAGCTCAGACGAGCACTTGCCATGGAAATAACAGTAAAACAAAGACAGGCTCACAACGTCTCTTCTATGGGAGAGAGGTTGCAGGGAAGAGAAAAGGGCATCCCCCACTAAGCCACAAAGTCTACTTTGTACTCTGGCAAGGCAGGATAGGCTGTTTTTAGCAGCTCCTGCCCAGATATGGCAGCAGTATTCCATCCTTGGACGTACTTGGCTTTTATATAGATAGAGAATTGCATCATTAGTGAGATATCTTCTGAAGCGGTAGAAGGAACCCACCATCTTTCCAGCGACCCTGACAACAGACTTGATGTACGTGTTCCATTTCATATCAGGAGTAAAGGTCAAGCCCAGAAGCTTGTCAAAACATTGAGCTTCTCCTAGGCGAAAGCCATCCATTACAATTGATGCCAGATGGGGATCAGACCGTTGATGATGTAAAGATAGGAGCTTGGTTTTAGATGCATTAAAGGTAGCCAGCCACGTCTTCCCCCACTGAACTACACGCTCGAGGTCAGAGGAGAGAGAATCAGAGAGAACTTTGTCATTTATAGCCTTTGATGTGTTGCCGTAGATGGTCGTGTCATCAGCATAGATGTCTACGAATGATTTAAGTATGTGTTTAGGGAGATCATTGATGCAGATCAGGAAGAGAGTTGGGCCCAGGATGGACCCCTGAGGGACTCCAGCATTAATACTGCAGACTTCTGATTTTTGTCCATCGACCACTACTCTTATGATCCTATTAAAGAAAAATGATTCAGTGATTGAGAAAACATTTCCGGTTATACCATAGCTGGAAATCTTGTGAAGTAGGCCTTTATGCCATACCCTGTCGAAGGCCTTTGATATGTCAACAGCAATTGCCCTAGAAAGGAAGCCTTTGTCAAGAGATTCACTAAACCTGTGAGATATAACTGTCAGCACATCTGCGGTAGATCTTGCTGAGCGGAAACCATATCGTGTGTCACTAAGAAGGTTGTTTCGGCTGAGGTGGTTGACTATTTCTCTATTTTATATGGATTCCAGCAACTTACTCATAACACACAAGAGACTTATTAGTCTGTACTGAGAGGGAAATGACTTATCACCCGAATTCTTAAATACAGGGCAAACTGATGAGGCCTTCCAGGGAGTCGGAAAGCACTTCTCTTTAAGGCAGCGCTTCAACAGTTTCGTAAGTATGGGAGCAAGTTCTGGTTGAAGCTTTTTTAACACTATAATTGGGATGCCGTCAGGGTCAGTTGCTTTACTGGAATCAAGGTTCTGGATTAGCTTGGCGACCTCATGCACGGATATTTGTATGTTACCTAGCGTGTTCTGTGTTATAGGAGAAAATATGGGGAGTTGATGGTCTTCGTCGCATAGGGTAGAATTAGCTGCAAAGTTCTTTGCAAATAGTTTGGCCTTGTCTGATGCTGACGAGATGACCTCTGGTCCATTGATAATGGTTGGGATAGAACGCACACTTCTGTTCAGAATCCTATTTGTTATTTGCCAAAACTGGTGGGAACCAAGCGGCTGATCAGCTACCTTGGATTTAACAGACTGGGCATATAGCTCTCTTGCATTTTTTATTACTCTTTTACAGTGGTTGCTGGCAGTACTGAAAGCAACTTTAGTCTCAGAGCATCTATTACGTTGGTAGCTATGGAAAAAGTGATTTCTGTGCGCGATAGCAGCAGCACATTCTGGGGAGAACCATGGCTGGCTGTTAGGTTTTTGTTGGCATTTTTTAGATGGTATGAATTGGTCTATGCCTACAATTAACCATTCGGTCTGATCTGATACTATAGAGGACACTTCCTTTTTAAAAATGGAGTGCAGAGGTAAATCAGATATGAATGTACGGAAGCTATCCCAGTCAGCCATAGAGTATCGGTATACAGTACGGTGGAGGGGTACGTCTGGGGACTTATTACATTTCGTTTTTATCTTAACTGATATGACGGAGTGGTCGGAGGTTCCTAGAGGAGAATGAAAGAAACATGAACATAGCTCAGGAGAAGTTGAGAGAAAAAGGTCTAGGAGGCTTGCATATTGACCGGGTGTATCGGGCACATGGGTGGGTTCGCGAACAATCTGAGTGAGGTCATAAGTAATGGTAAAATCATGACAAAACCTTCCCTCATCGTCCGTCTTATTTGAATGGGTCAGCCATTCCATGTTATGGACGTTGAAGTCACCACAGATGTGGATGTTAGCCGAGGAATGTGCAGACAGGATGTGGTCTATTTTCTCAGATATACTCTTAAAGATAGTAACTCCACTGTTGTGGGGCCGATAGAGGGCAAATATAAATGCAATGGTGTTAGCAAGTGCAACCCGGAAGCACATATAGGATAAATTAGGATCTTCTCTAGATATATCCCTGCTACACGGGAATCTTTAATGTAGGCACATATTCCATGCCCATGGCGATCTTGGGGGTCAGATTTAGCCGTTAAGTTAGAGTATCCGTTAATTATGAACTCATCTAGGGAAGTGGTCACCCTATTCCAGTGTCGCTTAGAAATAATATGTTCGGTTTCGTCTCCTGTAATTGGGTTTCAACCTCTGGAAGGTTGGAACGTAGACCCCTGATGTTGGAGAATGAGACCTGGTAGTAGGGGTCTATGTTGGAAGATGGGGTTCTAGGTTTATTTGATTTTTTTTTCTGGAGATATTTCATGTTGAGGTTTTGGGATTTATGGAACAGGTCGGCATACTTGGTTAGAGCAGTACAGAGAGGGAAAGTAAGAGAGAAAAAGACAGGAATTCCTTTTTTTTGTAGCACACGAAATGGTAAAGCCGTAACAATTACCCACTAGTATGGCATCGAGAGGCCCCACCAGAGACTACTGCACGGTCCAGATCCACTCACCAAATGGCAATACAGCAGTCCCAGTACTTTGCGCCTGCTGATAGGACAGCCTCCTTAGTGGTTAATCCAAGGTTCGGGTCCTGACTATCAGGCGGATAATGTCAGCCCAGACAAAACGTTTACCTCCAGAACCCTTACTAGTGACATGGTCACAAGGACAGACATAGAGACAGAAAAATTTCCGACATCTCAGATTACTGAGTACTACCGACCTTTAAGCAGCTTTTTCTTCACCCTTTGTCAGAAAAATCACCCATTGAATGAGGACTGAGGGACAAAAAAGGAGAAGCGAGAGTTACTGGAACTGCCAATAACACATCCACTGTATTATCTACTCTCCATTAAAAAAGGGGGGAGGAGGGGAAGGGTACAAGTGACTTGTTTATATCTAAGTAGTAAGTCCGGTGCTAAGTTAACAATTCAGGACACTTTTGATGATAATCTCCCCTCCCATATTAATGGGTGGAAGTTTGTCGTTACCTATCTCGAGTTTGAATCATTGGAGCTTCACCTAATAATTAAAATCCAATAATTAACTTTTATCAATTTGTAAAGTCGGCTTAATATTAATTTACATTCGAGTTTAGATAATTATTCAAGGTTTTAATTTAGGAGGTTCGTTTTCATAGGTGACTTTTTCTTTGCTAATGTCACTGTATTATATTTCGAATATAATTGAAAATAAGACTAAGATGGTTTGATTATCAAGAACTTGTTTATATTGGGCTTGAAGACAACTATATTGTAGTCAGCTGAAAAGCAGGAAAACGGAAGACAGTTCCACAAGCATGCAGTTTTAAGTAAGAAGCTTTGTTCATGGAATCTACGTTTAGGTTTAGGCACAGATAAAGAGTAGGAGGATTATTGATAGTGTCTTCAGCTAGATGAATGTTTCTTGTGAAAGTTTGGCGAGGGGGGCATAGATAGAAGCCCAGTCGAGCACTTGCCATGAAAATAACGATACAACAAAGACCAAATCGCTACACCTCTTCTGTGAGAAAGAGGTTGCAGGGAAGTGCTTTCCAACACCCTGGAAAACCTCATCAGTATGCCCTGTATTTAAGAATTCAGGTGATAAGTCATCTCCCTCTCAGTACAGACCAATAAGTCTCCTGTGTGTCATGAGTAAGTTGCTGGAATCCATATTTAATAGAGAAGTAGTCAACCACCTCAGCAGAAATAACTTTCTTAGTGACACATAATATGGTTTCCGTTCTGCTAGATCTACAGCAGATGTGCTTACAGTTATATCTCCTAGGATTAGCGAATTTCTCTACAAAGGCTTCATTTCTAGGGCAATTGTTCTTGACATATCAAAGACCTTCGATAACGTATGGCATAAAGGCCTACTTCACAAAATTTCCAGCCACGGTATAATTGGAAATGTTTTCTCAATCATTAAATCATTTCTCTTTGATAGGCTCATAAGAGTAGTGGTTGAAGGGCAGAAATCAGAGGCCCACGGTATTAATGCTGAAGTCCCTCAGGGGTCCATCCTGGGCCCAACTCTCTTCCTAATCTACATCAATGATCTCTCTAAACACATACTTAAATCATTCATAGACATCTATGCTGATGACACGACCATCTATGGCAACACATCAAAGGCCGTAAATGACAAAGTTCTCTTTGATTCTCTCTCCTCTGATCTTGAGCATGTGGTACGATGGGGTAAGAGGTGGCTGGTTACCTTTAATGCATCTAAAACCAAGCTCCCATCTTTACATCATAAACGCTCTGATCCATTTCATGGATGGCTGTCGTCTAGGGGAGGCCCCATGTTTTGATAAGCTTCTGGGTTTGACCTTTACTCCTGATCTGAAACGGAACACATACATCAAGTCTGTTGCCAAAGTCGCTGGGAAAATGGTGGGATCCTTCTACTGCTCAGAAGATACCTCACTAATGATGAAATTCTCTATCTATATAAAAGCCAAGTACGTCCAAAGATGGAGTACTGCTGCCACATCTAGGCAGAAGCTGCTAAAAACAGCCTATCCTGCCTTGACAGAGTACAAAATAGACTTTGTGGCTTGTGGGGGATGCCCTTTTCTCTTCCCTGCAACCTCTCTTCCACAGAAGAGACGTTGTGAGCCTATCTTTGTTTTATCGTTATTTCCATGGCAAGTTCTCGTCTGAGCTCCAATCTCTGGTCCCGCTCCCACCAATATTTCTTGAAAAACACCCGTCTGGTTGAAACCATTGTCAATAATTTTCCCCAGTTCCTTATCACAGAGTATTATGCGATTGTAATATGTTCCACTACAAAAATTAAATTATTATTTTTATTATTATTATTATTATTATTATTATTATTATTATTATTATTATCAGTAGTAGTAGTAATAACAATAATAATAATAATAATAATAATAATAATAATGATGATAATAATAATAATAATAATTTTTGTGTGTATGTGGCCATAAACTGGCGCCACACCAAATAAGTTAGGAGAGAAAACGCTAGCCAAACCTCCGCTGGATGAGTGCAAAGAGGACTGGGACAACGGGGAGGCTTGTTGCAACTCAAAGTCTTGTGAAGACCACTGGTCGCTCTCAATGAAAAATAAATGGTAAACGGCTGTTGCGATAATGGAAATTCATCGGCAAATTTCTAAGTCTTGAAATACCAAAAAAAAAAGATTCAACTGGCGTATATTTACTAAGCATGCACTGACAATGGCCACCCAAACTATGGTCTTTAATGCAGTCCATCTATTTATACGCTTGTGAAACATGGACCCCATATAGAAGCGAAATAAAAATGCTAGAACGCTTCCAGCAATTGAAACTAAGACCAATCCTGAACATCTCTTGGGGAGGCCTCAAGTTTTGACAGGCTTCTGGGCTTGACCTTTACTCCTGATCTTAAATGGAATACGTACATCAAATCTGTTGCCAAGGCCGCTGGAAAAATTGTCGGATCCTTCTATCGATCCAGTAGATATCTCACTGCTGATGCAATTCTCTATCTATATAAGAGTCAGATACGTCCAAGGATGGAATACTGTTGCCACATCTGGGCAGGAGCTGCTAGAAAGGACTTGGCCTGCCTTGATAGGGTTCAAAATAAACTTTGTGGCCTGGTGGGAGATGTCCTTTTCTTTTCGTTGCAACCTCTATCTCACAGAAGAGATGTTGCGAGTTTGTCTCTGCTTTATCGTTATTTTCATGGAAAGTGTTCGACTGAGCTTCAATCTATGGTCCCTCCTCGCCAAACCTTCACAAGAAACACTAGACTAGCTGAAAACATTATCAATAATTTTCCCCACTCTTTATCTGTGCGTAAACCTAAAGATAGATTCCATGATCAAAGCTTCTTTCTTAGAACTGCACGCCTGTGGAATTGTCTTCCGTTTTCCTGCTTTCCAGCTGTCTATAATATGGTTGTGTTCAAGTCCAACGTGAACAGGTTTCTGATGAGCCGTTCCACTTAAGTTAACAAATTTACTGAACTTCCATTACTATCGATTACTATATTGTCCTTTTGACTACTCTACTCTTTAACCCTTATCCTTGAGTGGCCTATCGGCCTTGATAAGTGGTGACGCCTATGTAAAAAACAAACAAAAAAAACAACTACACCACTAACACAAAAGTGATGAACAGGGCCTCAGTGAGCAGCAAGCTCCCCAAGAAAATCCTATACGGCGAGTTGGCTACTGAGGCCAGACCACAAGGGACACCTAAAACGCACTAAAAAGTTCAACTAAAGCACACCTTGATACTTACATCAGTTTGTCCTCCTGGAAAGAAACTGCCAGTGACCGAACGACGATGGCACTGTGGAGTTCGAGAAAAGAGAAAAGATGAAGAGGCAAGACGACAAAAGAGAAGAGAGCACTGTAAACGACCCGTCCCCATCCATGTGAACACTGTCCACGGCTATTCCACTACCGACTGGGCCTTCCAAGGTATGTCAAAAATAAACATCAACCACGAAAATAGGACATGACAGACTCCGATACTCGCACACGAGTGGAAGCCGACGATATATATATATATATATATATATATATATATATATATATATATACATTATAGACTGTATATATATACATACGTGTGCGTGTGTTTCATTGTTTAAGAGTTTTTTATTCAATAAGTCTGACGAAATGCTGTTCCTGTAAAAAAAATTTGAACGACATAAAATACACTATTTGTTGCTATCAACCCATTCTTTGAAGTCTTGATTTTTGTAAAAACATGCTCAATTATGAAATATGATAATTTTGTAGCTTACAGTTTAAGTAATTTCTGTTTGGCTTAAAACTTATTGGTATATGAACGATTACTGAATTATATAAACCCAGTAAAATTCGGAATACTACAAATAAGACTATATATAATATGTTATATATATATATATGTATATATAAAATTATATATTTATAGACTGTATATATATACGTGTGTGTGTGTGTGTGTGTGTGTGTGTGTGTGTGTGTGTGTGTGTGTGTGTGTGTGTGTGTGTGTGTGTGTGTGTGTGTGTGTGTGTGTGTGTGTGATGTATAAGACGACCGTAGAATTTAAATAATGAATTATATGTAGAAATCTACTCGGAGATCGGAGGCACCAAATAATCTACGAAATCAAACAGAAGATAATGATCAATAATCAATAGCTAATTCATCAGTTTGAGGATGCGAGATTAACCTAGAGTGAGGTTTTCCGCTGTTTCAGATTTACAGAAAGTGTACGCTTCAGGAAGTGATATTATGAAGATACCAAAAGTAAAACTGGGGTTATGAAATTCTTTGTTTTTATGTGTGAGTAAACGATAGTGCAGAGTGAAAAAGAAGAATGAAAATGGGATTTTGATGATGATGATGATGATGATGATGATGATGACGATGACGATGACGATGATGATGATGATGATGATGATGATGATGATGATGAAGACGATGACGATGACGATGATGATGATGATGATGATGATGATGATGACGATGACGATGACGATGACGATGATGATGATGATGATGATGATGATGATGATGATGACGATGACGATGACGATGACGATGATGATGATGATGATGATGATGATGATGATGATGTAAAGAAATTTATTTTAAAAAGATTTAACAAGAAAAACTCTGACTTAGAATGAACATTATTATGTCTTAACCTCGATGACAAAAGAAAATAAAAGACTATGAGGATTTTCATTTTCTTATTTTCTTTATATCTAAAATTATTTTCGGATTTTGAAATTTATGTTTATTTTTAATTTTTTTAGTATTTATAGACTTAGAAATGAATATTTATTTTAAAGTAATTTTTTTCAGTATTTCAAGACTTCGAAATGAATATTTATTTTAAAGTTATTTTTTTTAGTATTTCAAGACTTCGAAATGAATATTTATTTTAAAGTTATTTTTTTTAGTATTTCAAGACTTCGAAATAAATATTTATTTTAAAGTTATTTTTTTTAGTATTTAAAGACTTCGAAATGAATATTTATTTTAAAGTTATTTTTTTTAGTATTTCAAGACTTCGAAATGAATATTTATTTTAAAGTTATTTTTTTTAGTATTTCAAGACTTCGAAATGAATATTTATTTTAAAGTATTTTTTTTTTAGTATTTCAAGACTTCGAAATAAATATTTATTTTAAAGTTATTTTTTTTAGTATTTCAAGACTTCGAAATAAATATTTATTTTAAAGTTATTTTTTTTAGTATTTCAAGACTTCGAAATAAATATTTATTTTAAAGTTATTTTTTTTAGTATTTCAAGACTTCGAAATGAATATTTATTTTAAAGTTATTTTTTTTAGTATTTCAAGACTTCGAAATGAATATTTATTTTAAAGTTAATTTGTTTTAGTATTTCAAGACTTCGAAATAAATATTTATTTTAAAGTTATTTTTTTTAGTATTTCAAGACTTCGAAATGAATATTTATTTTAAAGTTATTTTTTTTAGTATTTCAAGACTTCGAAATGAATATTTATTTTAAAGTTATTTTTTTTAGTATTTCAAGACTTCGAAATGAATATTTATTTTAAAGTTATTTTTTTTAGTATTTCAAGACTTCGAAATGAATATTTATTTTAAAGTTATTTTTTTTAGTATTTCAAGACTTCGAAATAAATATTTATTTTAAAGTTAATTTTTTTAGTATTTTAAGACTTCGAAATGAATATTTATTTTAAAGTTATTTTTTTTAGTATTTAAAGACTTCGAAATAAATATTTATTTTAAAGTTAATTTTTTAGTATTTCAAGACTTCGAAATAAATATTTATTTTAAAGTTATTTTTTTTAGTATTTCAAGACTTCGAAATGAATATTTATTTTAAAGTTATTTTTTTTTTAGTATTTCAAGACTTCGAAATAAATATTTATTTTAAAGTTATTTTTTTTAGTATTTCAAGACTTCGAAATAAATATTTATTTTAAAGTTATTTTTTTTAGTATTTCAAGACTTCGAAATAAATATTTATTTTAAAGTTATTTTTTTTAGTATTTCAAGACTTCGAAATGAATATTTATTTCAAAGTAATTTTTTTTTAGTATTTCAAGACTTCGAAATAAATATTTATTTTAAAGTTATTTTTTTTAGTATTTCAAGACTTCGAAATAAATATTTATTTTAAAGTTATTTTTTTTAGTATTTCAAGACTTCGAAATGAATATTTATTTTAAAGTTATTTTTTTTAGTATTTCAAGACTTCGAAATGAATATTTATTTTAAAGTTATTTTTTTTAGTATTTCAAGACTTCGAAATAAATATTTATTTTAAAGTTATTTTTTTTAGTATTTCAAGACTTCGAAATAAATATTTATTTTAAAGTTATTTTTTTTAGTATTTCAAGACTTCGAAATGAATATTTATTTTAAAGTAATTTTTTTTAGTATTTCAAGACTTCGAAATAAATATTTATTTTAAAGTTATTTTTTTTAGTATTTCAAGACTTCGAAATGAATATTTATTTTAAAGTTATTTTTTTTAGTATTTCAAGACTTCGAAATGAATATTTATTTTAAAGTTATTTTTTTAGTATTTCAAGACTTCGAAATAAATATTTATTTTAAAGTTATTTTTTTTAGTATTTCAAGACTTCGAAATGAATATTTATTTTAAAGTTATTTTTTTTAGTATTTCAAGACTTCGAAATAAATATTTATTTTAAAGTTAATTTTTTTAGTATTTTAAGACTTCGAAATGAATATTTATTTTAAAGTTATTTTTTTTAGTATTTAAAGACTTCGAAATAAATATTTATTTTAAAGTTAATTTTTTAGTATTTCAAGACTTCGAAATAAATATTTATTTTAAAGTTATTTTTTTTAGTATTTCAAGACTTCGAAATGAATATTTATTTTAAAGTTATTTTTTTTTTAGTATTTCAAGACTTCGAAATAAATATTTATTTTAAAGTTATTTTTTTTAGTATTTCAAGACTTCGAAATAAATATTTATTTTAAAGTTATTTTTTTTAGTATTTCAAGACTTCGAAATGAATATTTATTTTAAAGTTATTTTTTTTAGTATTTCAAGACTTCGAAATGAATATTTATTTTAAAGTTATTTTTTTTAGTATTTCAAGACTTCGAAATAAATATTTATTTTAAAGTAATTTTTTTTTAGTATTTCAAGACTTCGAAATAAATATTTATTTTAAAGTAATTTTTTTTTAGTATTTCAAGACTTCGAAATAAATATTTATTTTAAAGTTATTTTTTTTTGTATTTCAAGACTTCGAAATAAATATTTATTTTAAAGTTATTTTTTTTAGTATTTCAAGACTTCGAAATAAATATTTATTTTAAAGTTATTTTTTTTAGTATTTCAAGACTTCGAAATAAATATTTATTTTAAATTTATTTTTTTTTAGTATTTCAAGACTTCGAAATAAATATTTATTTTAAAGTTATTTTTTTTTAGTATTTAAAGACTTCGAAATAAATATTTATTTTAAAGTTATTTTTTTTTTTAGTATTTCAAGACTTCGAAATAAATATTTATTTTAAAGTTATTTTTTTTAGTATTTAAAGACTTCGAAATGAATGTTTATTTTAAAGTTATTTTTTTAGTATTTCAAGACTTAGAAATGAATATTTATTTTAAAGTTATTTTTTTTAGTATTTTAAGACTTCGAAATGAATATTTATTTTAAAGTTATTTTCTTAGTATTTAAAGACTTAGAAATAAATATTTATTTTAAAGTTATTTTTTTTGTATTTAAAGACTTCGAAATGAATATTTATTATAAAGTTATTTTTTTGTATTTCAAGACTTCGAAATGAATATTTATTTTAAAGTTATTTTTTTTTAGTATTTAAAGACTTCGAAATGAATATTTATTTTAAAGTAATTTTTTTAGTATTTTAAGACTTCGAAATAAATATTTATTTTAAAGTTAATTTTTTAGTATTTCAAGACTTCGAAATGAATATTTATTTTAAAGTTAATTTTTTAGTATTTAAAGACTTCGAAATAAATATTTATTTTAAAGTTATTTTTTTAGTATTTCAAGACTTCGAAATAAATATTTATTTTAAAGTTATTTTTTTTAGTATTTCAAGACTTCGAAATAAATATTTATTTTAAAGTTAATTTTTTAGTATTTCAAGACTTCGAAATGAATATTTATTTTAAAGTTAATTTTTTAGTATTTAAAGACTTCGAAATAAATATTTATTTTAAAGTAATTTTTTTAGTATTTTAAGACTTCGAAATAAATATTTATTTTAAAGTTATTTTTTTAGTATTTCAAGACTTCGAAATGAATATTTATTTTAAAGTTATTTTTTTTAGTATTTCAAGACTTCGAAATGAATATTTATTTTAAAGTAATTTTTTTAGTATTTTAAGACTTCGAAATGAATATTTATTTTAAAGTTATTTTTTTAGTATTTTAAGACTTCGAAATGAATATTTATTTTAAAGTTAATTTTTTTAGTATTTTAAGACTTCGAAATGAATATTTATTTTAAAGTTATTTTTTTTAGTATTTCAAGACTTCGAAATGAATATTTATTTTAAAGTAATTTTTTTAGTATTTTAAGACTTCGAAATAAATCTTTATTTTAAAGTTAATTTTTTTAGTATTTCAAGACTTCGAAATGAATATATATTTTAAAGTAATTTTTTTAGTATTTTAAGACTTCGAAATGAATATTTATTTTAAAGTTTATTGTTTTAGTATTTCAAGACTTCGAAATGAATATTTATTTTAAAGTTTATTGTTTTAGTATTTTAAGACTTCGAAATGAATATTTATTTTAAAGTTAATTTTTTTAGTATTTCAAGACTTCGAAATGAATATTTATTGTAAAGTTAATTTTTTTAGTATTTTAAGACTTCGAAATGAATATTTATTTTAAAGTAATTTTTTTAGTATTTCAAGACTTCGAAATGAATATTTATTTTAAAGTAATTTTTTTAGTATTTTAAGACTTCGAAATAAATCTTTATTTTAAAGTTAATTTTTTTAGTATTTTAAGACTTCGAAATGAATATTTATTTTAAAGTAATTTTTTTAGTATTTCAAGACTTCGAAATGAATATTTATTTTAAAGTAATTTTTTTAGTATTTCAAGACTTCGAAATGAATATTTATTTTAAAGTTAATTTTTTTAGTATTTTAAGACTTCGAAATGAATATTTATTTTAAAGTAATTTTTTTAGTATTTCAAGACTTCGAAATGAATATTTATTTTAAAGTTAATTTTTTTAGTATTTTAAGACTTCGAAATAAATCTTTATTTTAAAGTTAATTTTTTTAGTATTTCAAGACTTCGAAATGAATATTTATTTTAAAGTTATTTTTTTTAGTATTTCAAGACTTCGAAATAAATACTTATTTTAAAGTTTATTTCAGATTAATTTTCAATGATTTTCTGATGCTTCTTATCTCTGGATGGTTTAATAGAAATTTACTTTTTAATACTTTCAATCAATTGTTATTATATATGTTGCAAATTCGCGACATCCTGCAATATATATTTAGTATAAAGATAATAGTTATTTTAAAGATAATATCGATCTTTATAGTTTTGTATTTTATATAAGAGAATAGGAAGTAGATATCAGTCAAACTTTTTTAGAATATAGCATGACCATTGGCTAATGAGCACATCAACTCACAGACGAGAATAAAAATTAATCTGATAGTTTAGCTAGCTAAACTAAGCTTCACGTGGATATTTCAAAACAGCAAGCAGTACGAATTTTATGCATTTTAGCCTGACAATTCTTTAATGATGTGAAACACGGAGGATTCTGTGTAGCCTAAGGGCTTTATTAATTGGTAATTTTCGTTTTTCTTTTATTCTACATATGCCAGTTAGAGGTATTTACACACAACCGACGAGATTAATTGCATTTTACTTTGTTTTATTTTGTGTATATTTTTATTTTTTACATATAATTGAAAAGTATATCCTCAAATATCGGACGCATACTATTTTTTTTTCAGTCAATTATTTTCTTTATTGAATATTAATAAAACAAAAAATGTAGCGGAGAAGTGTAAGGAGTACATATTCTATGAGGAGTCGGGGGAGGAGAGACCAGTACTGGAGGAGAGAGAGAGAGAGAGAGAGAGAGAGCAGAAGTGGAGGGAAATGAAAGAGCAGAAGTGAAGGGAGAGGAGAAACTAATAATGAAAGTAAGAGAGAGAGAGAGAGAGAGAGCACAAATGAGTCGTTTATGCACGCATGCTAATCGTCTTGTCGCCGTTGATACCAGCATAATTCTGAAACCAGATGACTTTTTCACTTGCTAACAAGACTACGCTGGCACCTGTTGGTGAATTTATCAAAAAAAGTGTATTCGAAAGGGGAAAAAAACAGAAACATCGCATTCATATGTGCGTGAGAGAGAGAAAGAGAAAGTGAGCGAGAGAAAAAGAAAAAAGAGAGGAAGAACAAAAAGAAATAGAGGGAGATTTAACTATGTCAGTCAATCCACTTGTCCTATTCCCATTTGGGGCGCGGAGCGCAAAATATGTCTTTTCGCATTCAAGTTTCGCACGCTACAAACGCGAGAGGTATCCTGCCATATAGCACGTGATTTGTATAACTTCCGGACGGTGTCAACCTTTTAAACCCATGGTCTCTAAACTTTTACATTAGAACAACTACCCCAATGTAACATCTGAACCAAACTACAGCAAAATTACCCGAGACTGAAATTCGGCAACTGACTAATCTGAGACGCAGAACTCCATTGTCTTTTGGGATAGACGGATGACAACAAAAATCAATGTTATCTGTTTTATATCTCTTTGGCATTTTAGTAAAAAAGTGTCTGCTATTCAGGATAGAATCATATTCATACACTGCTATTTTTAAGGGCATGTTGTTAGAAAGAGACTAAGAATACTTGGAAAATATCAGTAAGCATTAGGCACGTGAATAGGTTTGTCAAGAACCTCTGTCGGTATAATTAAATATAAGAAAATATATGCATATGTCAAGAACAGCAGTCAAAATCGGTGGAAAAATTGAAAAGAAAATTGTTTAAAGAATAAACCAACCAAATAAGTAAGAAAAAGTAAGAGACCGATGATAATTCAGAAGGAAGAAAGAAGGAAGAAAAGAACGTAAATATGTTGTAGGATAAGTTTTAAAACAGGAAATAGCTTAGCAAACTCTTGTTTTTTTATTAAAATAAATATCGTTATTTTCGTACCTTTTTTGTAAAAAAATATTCCTTTACAAATATAATTCTTAAACATTTTGTTGCCGTTTCGCTATTGTGACGAAATTCGAAAATCGAACTGTTGATTTTAAAGTGCAAACAATAGTATCTATTGAATGGTCATGTTGCATTAATGAAAATATCCAAAACTTACGAAAAACGATAATGTAGAAATTAATTATTAAAGAAAAATAGTTTTTGAAGAAATTAGAAATTTTAGTTAAAATAAAATACGCATCAAGTGCGCTTTAATTATTTCCCTTGTGTTACTGTCACATGTCACTTGACAAAACATAACCGAAATCATTTTTTTCGTTGAATCATGAAATATTTAACTCACTATGACATGGCACTTAGGTAGATAACATTGATTATTGTTGAAATTGACAAAAAATATAAGTAGTTGTCATTGTTTTTTTTAATTAAAAATAAACTTTTCTACTGTCGAGTTTCACTATGAAGAAGCACCCGTTTTATCGCCGCATATATGACCCGTGTCTTCGGGATTTTCCGTCAATTATGGTTCAGGCACTACATGAAGTAACCGAATTAAGCAGAGTAAAGTAACAGACACTAATAGATTTCAAAATAAACAAATCAGAAAAATAGAAATACAATAAATAAAAATAATAAAATTACTGTAAATTTGCTGAATATATTTTGTATTGTTTATTTACTTTTATTTTTGTTTTTGCAATTTTTATCCACAAAATTTGTTGTTTTTATTCTCAATAAAAGATAAATGTTTTTTTTTACCGTAAATTGTTAGGTAAAAGTACAGTTTTCTTTAAGAAAACTTACATTTTGGTGGTTTTGCAATAAACTTTTCTTTTGTAAACAGAATTTGTTTTCATAAAAAAGATGAATATTTTTATCAAAATCGTAAATTGTTAGGTGAAAGTACAAAAAACGTTTTTCAAGAAAATTTACAAATTATTGTTGTTAACAAATGTTAACAAGTAAACAGAAATAATACCCTGCATCATCCAAAAAATAATTTTAAAATTACATTTTTCATAATAAAACAAAAAAAATAATTTTAAAATTACATTTTTCATACTAAAACAAAAAAAAATGATTTTAAAATTACATTTTTCATACTAAAACAAAAAAAAATAATTTTAAAATTACATTTTTCATACTAAAACAAAAAAAATAATTTTAAAATTACATTTTTCATACTAAAACAAAAAAAATAATTTTAAAATTAAAATTTTCATACTAAAACAAAACAAAATAATTTTAAAATTACATTTTTCATACTAAAACAAAAAAAATAATTTTAAAATTACATTTTTCATACTAAAACAAAAAAAAATAATTTTAAAATTACATTTTTCATACTAAAACAAAAAAAATAATTTTAAAATTACATTTTTCATACTAAAACAAACAAAAAACATGTCGATTCAACGTCCCAATCCGGTGATTGCCGGTCGAGCTCAACAGAAAACTGACCAAAAATCCCGAGGATCTGGATCAAATTCTTCAAGATACCATTCTTTATAATTTCATCTTTCTTCAATTTGTTGAGTGGTTTATTAGCGATTGCAAACTAACAAATTAAACTAAAATGCAAACAAAAAAATCAATATATAAAGATTTTTAAGGGGTGCTTAGTTTCTAATACTAATATAAATCGATCCCCCTTATTGGAAACACTCAGCGGAAACAGAAAATCCAGTTATTTTTTGATTGAATATTTTCGGCAGATTATTATTGATTAGATACTCATCTACCAGATTCTGCTGAAAATATTTTAAAGATGCCAAAATACAATATTTAAAGACTAATACAACGTAAGTGGAAAAGATATTTGTGGTGGTTTCATTATGAAACCTCTTATAACTTTTATTACTCTTATGTTTTTAAATGAAACTTAGTGTCTTTATGTTATATTTTTTAAAGTAAAAATAATATCTATATTTGGATATAAATTCCAAAACTCATTTAACTCTAAATAATTTAAGTGACTAAAATGGGAATTAACCACGATTAGTAAAATTGTCCTCAAACAATTATAAGACTCTTTAATAAATCGGTTTCGTGTGTCCCTCGAGTGGTTCCAATATAAGTGAGTGCTTTACCAGAAGATTTTATTTAAAAATAAGCACCCCTAAAAGCCATAAAATAATGTTTTTGTCTTTTGGGTTTTTTGGGGGGAATTTTTGGTAGATTTAAAAATTTCAAAAAAGACAAATTGGGTGTTTGCATTGTACATGTAACCTTTTTTATCGATCAAATTTTTAACGATTTTTGTGTCAAATATTTTAAATACTCATTTTTTTTTCAAACATATGTACGTTTACAAAATAAATTATATACGATACATTAATAAAAGTAAATAAACATAATTTTCCTTATATATTGGAATCATTTAATGTGTGTTTGTATTTCCTTATATATTGCAATCATTTAATGTGTGTTTGTATGCATTCATCCTACAGCCTAAACAAATGTTGTGAAAGTTTAATGTTTTATCGATGTCACGTGGCCGGTGAATAACCGGCGGGGATATTTCCCCTCTATGAAAATGAAAACATCGTTACAATGAAAGCAACCTGATTTATTAAATAAAAATTAAGTATAACGTGATAATTAAAAAGAGACATATAAAACACGCAGGGGTATTATGAAAATGCTGTACCAAAATGTCGAAGCAATCGGTTCAGTAGTTAAAGATAAACATAATAATAAAAACTTTCCTTCTCCATTAGTCTTGATGGAGTAGACTAACGATTTTGCATTGTGAACATCAATGTCCCCATAATGAATGTTAGCAGAAGATGGGGTCGTGTCAAGTCATGAAATTAGTAGAGGCAATAAAAATCAGAAGTTGAAGTAAGGAATGTGATCATATTAATATCTAAATACATGAAAAAATGAAAAACCATCTCTGATGTATGCACAAATTTAACCTCGATAATAAACTTAAGGTTCGTGTTTAGAGGTTGTGAGAATAAGTGGAGAATATTACATCAAGTAGCTTCATCTCTTGTCTGAAACAATTTGCACAAATAAAAAACAATATACAAGCGTCCCCATTTATTACCAGCTAATTGTTCCTTCTCTTGCCCCGTCCAGCATAAATCTTGAGCACGGAGGTTTTAACATCTCACCATGTGCGGATTCTTCAATGGTCACCAATATATTACTGGAACATCAATGTTGCTTAACTTTATTTATCTAACAAGAACTGTTAAAGTAATTATGCCTGCTAGTTGAATATAGAATCAAGTATCTCAATTTTAGTAAATCACGTTGCAATCAGAATACACTATAAGTGAATTTAATGGACGAATCACAAAACTACCGTTGTATGTGCAATCCAATTCGTAGCTATTTACTTAAAGTCTTCAACTGCAATCGTGTGTCATTATGATTTCTACATAATTGTTTGCATATCAAAGCCAAATTTCGTCAAATATTCAATTCCAATAAGTGGTAACATATTTTCATACGAAATAACTGCATTTCAAAATGGTTGCAACATGTTGCCTTTCGTCCTCATAATTGTTCATATTTTGTTTAAACAAGAAACACAGATGCGAACAACGTCATTTTATCCACTTTTCTTAATAATTGAACAAAGTACAGGAAGAAATACATTATAATGTGCATCAATCTCTAATAGGTTTTATCCGTACGTTGGGATTTTACGGCCATTATATGAACGTTTCTGTCTGTCCGTCGGTCTGGTACACTTAAATCTAAAAGAGTATTTCTGTTAGTTTTATAAAATAGCAGCATTTCTATTGGTCTGTCACAATTATGAAATACCAAATAGTATTTTCATTGATATGTCTCAATTAATTATGAAATAGTAAATAGCATTTTCAATGGTCTGTCACAATTATAAAATATCAAATAGAATTTTCAATGGTCTGTCACAATTATAAAATAGCAAATAGCATTTTCAATGGTCTGTCACAATTATGAACTAGCAAAAAGTAATCTCATCGAGCTGTCAGAATTATGAAATAGCAAATAGCATTTCTATTGGTCTGTCACAATTATGAAATAGCAAATAGACTTTTCATTGGTCTGTCACAATTACAATTATGAAATAGCAAATAGCATTTCTATTAGTCTGTCACTATTATGAAATAGCAAATAGCATTTTGATTGGTCTGTTACCTTTGGAATAGGTTTAAATGTGCAAACTATATATGAAAAGGCGTATGCCTGTCGGTCTATTCTCCATAAATCTGAAATGGTCTGTCCTGCTTATGTTCAAAATATTATTCTAGCACTTATATAATAGTTTCTTTTCGAGCAGTCACCTGGGTTTTTTTTTTCGATTAAAACTTTCGTTAATCTATCACGCTTAAAATAACATCATTGATCTGCCACGCTTACGTTTGACATTACATTTTTAGATGCACTCACTCATCTATATAAAAAGCGTCCGTCTGTTGGTTCGTCGCATTTGAAATAGCATTTTTATTTGCCTGCCATGATTATAAATAAAATAGTATTCTAGATGTGTCGACTCTTTTTCTAATTGTATGTTTGTGTGTACTGTTTATATATTATACATATTTTTATTTACATGATATTTTCATCGGTGTGTCACATTTTAATTCGAAATAAAATCCTTGGATATCCCTACGGAACCATATAAGGGTCTCTGTCCGTCAGTTCGTCCGTCGGTTTTTTTCCGTCAGTTGGTCCCGCTTAAATTCTAAATAACATGTTAAATTGAAAAACGAAATGTCTACATAAAAATGAAAGATAGCCTTATTGTTGATATGAATAGCACAGGAAAGTTTCGACCATTTCAAAACCATAAATATTCATTGATGAATAAAAGCGAATAAAACAACTACTCATTGATAAATATAATACACCATTTGATAAATATAATACACTATTTGATAAATATAATACACTGTTTGATAAATATAATACACTATTTGATAAATATAATACACTATTTGATAAATATAATACACTGTTTGATAAATATAATACACTATTTGATAAATATAATACACTGTTTGATAAATATAATACACTATTTGATTAATATAATGCACTGTTTGATAAATATAATACACTATTTGATAAATATAATACACTATTTGATAAATATAATACACAGTTTGATAAATATAATACACTATTTGATAAATATAATACACTGTTTGATAAATATAATACACTATTTGATAAATATAATACACTATTTGATAAATAGAAAAATAAAAGAAACATTTATAAAACATTTATAAAACATAAGAACAAATACAAAAACAGAAATGAATAAACGAAGCAGCTTGTTATTGAAATCAGTTTTCCACGTTTTATGGTGATTTTATGTTATTATTGGCTCACAAGAAGCTTCCACACAGGTAATAAAAGATCTATTAAAAACAGCCTACAGTGTTCCTTGGAAGCTGAGTGACAACAAGTCTCCCCATATTTTCAACTCCTTTGATAGTATTTGCAAATAAATTTGCATAACCGCAACAGCTTCTTGTTATTGATTTCTCGTTGGCAGCGGCTATTTGTCTTCACTGAAATTTGAGTTGGAATAATCTCCTCAAGGTCCTAGTTTTCTTTGCACTCATCCTACTAGTGCCTTATTTCCTCGCTCTTTCCATCCTCCTTAATCTTCCTCACTCATTTTGTGTGAAGCCAGTTTATGGTGACACACATACACACAAACAAAAAGGGGGGTGGGTACTTACAATAATACAGTTTCAATTTTCATAATTCCATGTGATGTTCTTTTGCGTTTTACATCTGTAGCCGTTTCTGTGTGTTCAGTTTGTGCTTGTGGTTTATGTGTGTAAGTCTCCACATTATAGATGTTTCCTGCACTTTTCTATTATTGTTATCCATTGTATCTTCTCAGCCATTCCCCTGATTCCAATTTCTCCCGTTTTTTTTTTCAAAGTTTTTCGGTATTGTTCCTAATGTTCCTATTATTAGTGGAGTTATCTTGACTTTCTTAATGTTTCAGATCCCTTTTAGTACTCTGGCAAGTTCCGTGTATTTTCTCCGCTTTTCCGTCTCCTTGATTTTCGCTGTATGGTCTGCTGGATCGGCAAAATCTACAATCTGGCAGGAATTTTCCTTCTTGTTAACTATTATCGTATCCGGTCTTCTTGCCTAGATAGATTTATCTGTTTGTATATTCATGTCTCATAGGATTTTGTGACTTTCATTTTCAAGTATTGCCGCCAGCTTGTGCACGAACTACTTGTCTGTGTGATCAAGATGCAATTGTCTACAAAATTGCCAATGTAATGTCTTCTCTACTTAATCGTGTCTATTTTTATATTCTCTTGTGGCTAGTTTGCTGCATTCACTTATTATGTGGTTTGGTTTATTATTATTATTATTATTATTATTATTATTATTAGTAGTAGTAGTAGTAGTAGTAGTAGTAGTATTGTTATTATTATTATTATTATTATTATTGTTGTTGTTGTTGTTATTATTATTATTATTATTGTTGTTGTTGTTGTTATTATTATTATTATTATTGTTGTTGTTGTTATTATTATTATTATTATTATTATTATTTACAGATCATGAGCTTTGTTTGCTCTTCTGTTCATTTGTGTTTAAATATCAACTCCGTCAGTCGAAGTTTTTTCTGTGTGTTTGCACATTACATTTGCTATGGCGCATCATCCCGTTTATTTAATATCGATTCCAATCTCTAACTTCAAACTATTCCCAAATATTAATTCTGCTGTATTTCGTATACGAATAGCTGGTGGATCCATTCATTTTTTAATCATATATTTTGTAAATAGTCCGAAAATAAGCAATGCGATTTAACTCATATATATTGTATTATAACAACTGCTGCTACTGGAAGAAATAGGAGTAGGGAATCAGCCCTTAGTTTTCGTTACTCCTGAATTCACTCTCACCTAAAGTGGTTATTCTTTGCTACAGCACGTCAACTCGTGTATTATAATACCTATTCCAGTTATAATGATGGAAGTTCTTAACCTTAAACTTCTTACTCTTTCCAAATATTTCATTCTGTTCGGTTGTGCTTAAATATCTACCCCAAACCTGCGTTATCTTTTACGGCATATCCACCCATCTATTTGTGTTATTTGTTTTTAATTATATACGAAAGGAAATAAGTAGCCTGTACTTAACCAACACTATTTAACTCATATATTGAATTATAACAGGTACTGCCATTTTTTGTCGAGATGTTTCTAGAAGCAATGGGAGTATGGAGTCAACATTTAATTTTCGTTACTACTGGGTTCACTCTCATTCAGAGGGGTTGTACCTGTTATTCTAAAATCTATCTATAACGGAATGATGGTAGAGGGGGTTTAAGTAATTGATAAATCTTGGAAGTAAAGTAGAAAAACAAAAATTAGAAAGCGTTAAGAACGGTGTATTATGCGCGTTGGGTGGCGTAGATTGGAACAAGGCATAGAGCCGCTCAAGGGTATTTCAGTTAATTTACTATTGCGGTTATGAAATTTTTTTTTATTGAATCCATAAATGGTATTGAAACAGTTTTTTTTTTCATTTCGGGTTAGAGTAGATCTGTGGCGTATGTTTAAGCTGATTCACATGAAATGAATAAGTTTTTTTTATAAACATTTAGGGACATCTGTAACTAAAACATCTAACCATATAAGCTACTTTATAATCAAGTCAATGGGAACTTATTCGCGCGTTTGATATTATTTATTTTTAATAGTTGACTAGGATCTGCTTAAATATAATTAAATCATTTATCGTAACAAATATATCATTTATCCTTACAAGCCATATGTACGGGACGACAGAAAACATTCAGTAATGGTGTCTGTTAGGCAATCAGTCCATAATAAATGTAAACGTGACTCGCATTGTTGGAAGAGATTTACATTATGCATTGACATGGATAGAACTGAAGTTTCATCATCACTGATCACCAATAGAGTTGTCTCACCAGCCTTGATATGTTGGAGTAAAAATCAAAATCTACTTTTCAAACATAAAATAAGTAAAACAGTGTCGGCTAATTAATTTTTCTCTCCTCAATAGTTTATTTAGCTATGTTATATATTTTTAAAAAAATATTTGTTGTGGTTTTTAGTTGGTTTCGTCAGCACTAGAATTGGCTTTGTATGGTGAAACACTGTATTTATTAACAGATCTTCGGTTTATTTTTCTTGTGGTCGTTACTTGTTTTTTGTATGTCAGCGTTATTGCTTGTTATAACATTATCTGCACAATCAAATCGATGGAATCATATTGATGCATCAAATACTATGTTTTTGTGTTGATCAGGGTCTACGTGTATGACGAATCTTCCTCAAGTCAGGTTATCTTAGCAAACCATATGTGCAGAGAGACCGAAGATGATGGTATCTTGTTGGCAATTAAAGTCCATAATAAATGTAAACGTATCTCGTATAGTTGGCATGGATAGACCTGTCGCAATTGTGACCTAAGATGTTCGTATCTTTTGAATGCAGCAGGTTTCAATGTAGTGTTTATATATATATTTATAGATAGTGTTTATCATAAAAGAACGTTGTTAACATGGCCGTGGTAAACTTTGTACCTCATTCTTTTTTTCTACCAACCATCTTTACGGAGAGTCCAAAAACATTCGGTGATGGTGTCCGGTAAACAATCCAAGTCTATAATAAATATAAACGTGTCTCGTATCGTTAGGGGAATTTACATTATGCATTGACATAATGGCAATATTTGTACGGTAGAAGAGCGATGGGAGTTTTGGTCAACAGATGTTTTAGTCAGTGGAAGTTTGAAAACGGACGTTTTGACCAATGAACCTTGTAACGATCGGAAAAATGTTATGACGAAAGTATATTTATTTTCAGTTAAGAAGATTCTCTTTAAAAGATAATCACTTAAGAAAAGGATAGTTTCTAAGTCGACTACTTCACTCGTATTTGTCCAAAATATGCCGAAAATATTTTTTACGGTTTAATTAAATAATTACGCCTAGAAATATATTAAAATACATATTTTAGATTTTATGCGAATAAATGTTTATTTTTTATCGATTTCTTGTAAAAGTGCTTAGCCAAAATGATACTTTGTCTACAATGGTCTACATTTATTTGGGCACAAACTTCGATGTTTCATAAATAGGTGTTGTTGTTTACTTTAGTGTTTATCCGAGGTGTCCATTTCAGTAAATGCGACAGCTTGCGTGAAAAAAAAAACTGCAAGACACTGATGTTTGTGTAAAAACATTATTTAAATATTTTAGCTAGACAAGATATACGGTTGAAAATTTTTCGATAATTTTCCTTATCTTAGTTGCAATTTTCAGAATATCTTATGTATATATATATATATATATATATATATATATATATATATATAATGAATGACAAAAGTCTATAGTCAAAAGTTCATGATGTTGACGATCTTACAATTTTTTCTTTTTATTCAGTTGACATTTGCAATTCTTGACACTATCTGTAATTGTAAATGTCAACTGAGTTAAAGGAATAAATTGTAAGATCGTCAACATCATGAACTTTGGAATATAGTCTTTTGTCATTCATTCATTTTATTGCTCTGTAATTACACTGAGCTTCTTAAATTAGGATCGGTATTTATTATAAGGAAATAAAGTATATTTCCACAGATATATATGTATATATATATATATATATATATATATATATATATATATATATATTGTGATTTAAAGGTTATAAGGGTTTTTTGAAGCATGGAAACGATGTTACTTTTGTATTTAATATTTTATTTTGATATTTGAAGCGGTCTTCCGCTCTTAGTCAGAAAAAAGTATCGAAAACAATATATATATATATATATATATATACATATATATATATAATTAAATAATTCAAGAACTAAAATGACTTAAATTTTAAGAACTAAACCAATAATACTCTTCAAAATAATACATACATTGTGCTTTTACAAATGAAATAATAAAATATATAAAAATAAAAAAGCAAAATAAAAAAATAAACGTGCTATTAGCAAAAGTGATTTTCAAAAGTTTTAATCTTCATTCCTCCAACGTAATACTCTTCCACTTCTCTTCATATTCAGAAAATAAACAGAAAAATCGCTTGCAAATTATTGGCACGACTAAATAAGGAAGAAACACCTGCATCCTCTAATCAGTCGCTCTATTTTTTTTTAATTACAAAATATACACGCACATGCACATACACACATATATACGTACAATTCACACATTGATAAATATAGACACACAGATACAAACACACAAAACTACATATTAAAATACGCACACATATATAAGAGTCTTCACTAATCATATATTCATTTCGAAATGTATACAAAATCTAAAATAAATAAAATGGCTATTTTGTCTAATTTCGGATTACTCCTTGGTCGTCGTAGTTATGCAAGCGAAAAGAAAACATGGTAAATAGTAATAATGAACAAACTGTTGCATATACATTGGAATTGTAGGAATGTTCGTCTTGAAATGTTGGCTATGTGGTAAAGATGAACAAATTAAGTATTTGTTAGATGATAATTTTTGTGAAAAGATAATTATCACAGTTAAAAATTATTTTTCTAAAGAAAGACGTTTTACTGAATGAAAGACGAGTTGTTTTAATTTCTATTGCTTTTTGTTTAGTGTTTGTTGGTTGGTTGGTTGGTTGGTTAGTTGGTTGGTTAGTTGGTTGGTTGTTTTTGTTTTACGGCATATCAACCCTTTTCAGGTTATTTAATGCCGAATCCAAAGATTTTGAAGAAAAAATTTTCAATAGAATATATTTGTTGTTTTCAAGTCCGTTTCTATTTAACCCATAGTTGGAACCCTAACAGGTACTACCACTCTGGGTCAGAGTGGACCTGGGAGCAATGGTAATTAAAGGGTGGCTCCACACTCCCCAAAGCCCACAAGCTTGGGCCTCACCACTAGATATAGTTTAATGTCATATCCAGGATCCCCATTGAGGGACTTTTACTCTCTGCAGGGGGCAGTCGGTGTATTCTAATGCCCCTACCGACAGGGCCATTAGTGTTTGTCAATCACAATAATTTTCTTGTATATAATGAAACAATGTCGCGTTTCGTCGCGTGAAATTTCAGCAATTATAGGAAAATAACTAAATACTCCTTATGAAAATCGCTAACATTTTACCCCGTTTAAAAATTACCACATGTATATCCCATTAAACTAATTCACTCAAATTCAAAATTCCCACAATAAATCTAGCAAACATTTTTATTATATTGCAATTAAATCATCCGCGAAACTCCTGATCACTGCTTAAAACTCCTTACGACATGGTTTATTATTTCGTTTTAAATAATGATTTCCCCTTACATATTAAAATAGATTTTAAAACTTAAATACCAAATGCTTCCTAACTTTCAATTACATCCTATCTCTGTACCTGAATATAATCAGGGAATGACAGAATATCAGACTGATTTCATTTCGACAATATCATCTACACATTCATAATAGATAGAATCGCACTTCAGAATACTAGATTAAATTACCGAACAACTCAAATCGCATCTATTAAGATTTTGTTTAAACCAAGAAATAAAAAAAAAACTTTTTAAGAAATAAGTATAACACTGTTTTTATATAAAAGGAAAGCAATGAATAAATAAGTTTCAGTGAAAACTTTCATTTAAACCGGCAATTTTAGTTTCAGTTGTAATAAGAAAAGCACATCAGATACGTATTTTACAAACCAAATAGTAAGATTGCTGTTTAAATAAAACAAAGCGAATTTGCAATGAGTATCTCAATAACAGTATTTGTTAAAAATATTTTTAAAAAATCTCAATAGTTTACGTTCTCTTTAAAATTAAGAATTAAGTTTGTTGCTTGATTAAAACAAACGACAATAATTGTGCATTTCAATATTCGCATCTGTTTAAAATATAAAAAAGCAAAGTCAATCGTTTACGTGCTTTTAAAATAGTCATGCATTAAGAGTGATTTTTTATCTACAGAAAACAAATGGCTAAAATAAGTAACTCTTTTTTTAGCGATAACTATTTTTTAACTCACCCGAAGGAGGAAGTTCATGGGAGTATGAAATTCACAAGCGGTCTCCAGTCACATGCGTTAGGGGAGATGATGACGTTAGGTTTTTGCAACTTTTTTCAGGGAGGTGTCGGCGTTCTCCTACATACAGCACCTGGAATTGCCAAATTGGTCACCCATTTTAGCAATGACCAGGCTGAACGTTGCTTAACTTCGGTGATCTGACGGGAACCGGTGTGTCAACGCGATTCGGCCGTATTTATACTATAGCAAAACAGTAAATCGATTACGTTTTTTCTGTAGATCAAACATTAAGATTTATTTTCTTCCAATTAAAGAAAAGATTTCTAGTTTACGGATCGTGCTATTTCTTTTAATAGGATTTTAAGTCAAATCCAATTTTTACTGTATCCTCTGTTTTGGAAGAAGAAGCTTCGGTTTAGTCTCGAAAGACAATATTTCCCATGTAAGGGCAGCTGTGCTTATAATTATGAGACAATGGTTGGGCAATCTTCAAAGACAATCTTCTGATTCGGCACTGCTTGGGTTCACTGGCAAGGAGAGACCCTAGACTGACTGGAAACAACATCGGGACAAGCGGAGAGCAAATACAGAATTCTCCAACGATCACTCACTTTAGCACTGACCAGACTCAACGTTGCTTAACTTCGATGATATAACAGGAACCGGTATGACAACACGATCATACCGTATATATTCTGTTTATAATAACTTATAAAAACAAAGAAAGTCGATCGTTTCCGTGCTTTTAAAAAATCATGCATTTAGATTGATTTTTGTATCTACAGAAAACAAAACGAATGACTAAAACAAATAACTCTTTCAATGACAGTTATTTCTTAAGCCACTACGAAGTGCTCTCTCCTGATGATCATGGTACTCGATCCGATTGCTGAGCTGTTGGCTGCTGTGCACCGTGAGCAGTGCGTAGAAATTACTAGTACAAAATTATTATTAAAGAATAGTAGACTATGGACGTTTTTTTTTTTTTTAATGAAACAATATTCGTATAAGAAGCCCTCGGCTGTTCTCTTTTCATTGCGATTTCTTTCTTAAGTAAATCAAAACAAAAAACCTTTTGCATTCTTAGCGATGATGTTTGTGAAACTACTAAAAATACGTAACACCAAGAAAAATAAACGACATTTCTGTGAGTCTGCTTTTAATATTGCGGATTCAGTGAGTTATTCTGCTTTCTTAGGCAACATCGAGACACAGAAAGTTCATTTCTATTTCCGTATTATTTGCGGACGACTGTTCTCATCTTGAGAGTCACTTTCACAATGTCTTGGTCGATGTAATCTCCGACTTTCTCCAGGTGTATCTTGTCGAACTCGGGATTGTTTCTGTCGACAGAATTTCGAATGAAACTCTATGTTTAATCACGTTCCGTCAACCATGACTGGATAGAGGTCCTAAGTAATTCACAATTGTATTTTTGGACACCGACACAGAGAATTGAACCTTTAACTTGCGAATTACTTAGCACTATTATCCGAGCATGCTAGATAAATAAATAAAATAAATAAATATTAAAATAAAATTATAAGTAGTGTTGCCAACGCTTTGTTTGTCGCACAGTTAGATTGGATATTTTAGGTAAAAAGCTATTTCTAGCTAGACAAGCCGCAAGACCTAATTGTTGAGAAAATCTCTTATAATCTCTTCCCACGAAAAGCCAAACGACATGCTCAGAGAGAAAAAGAGGAGGAGAGATGGTGAAAGGAGAAAAAGGAGAGAGAGGGGGAGAGAGCGGGAGAAAGAGAGAGAAAGAGAGTCACATCTTCTGTGGCCCTTTCAATGCGCAAGCGTATTTCACGGTTGTTAGAACAGAGGACACTTGGAGATAGAAAGCCATCACAATTCCTTAAACGTTTTACAGACGTTTTCTGATGTGGCGATAGATAAGAGCATTGTCAAGCACATTTCCTCCAGTCAATATGATCGCCGTACAGGATAAGGCCTGTCGAACAGCTGGTTTTAATAGCGAACCATATATTCGGCATATTATCCACCCAATCGTCAGCTGTGCCCAGTGTGTAGATGTCAGCTCAAGACGCTTTGGTCGCTAAACTGATGGAGGGGCAACAGCGGATGGAATAAGATGACGAAAGATATAGCGAGATTTTCGATACAGGAAAAATAACGGCAAAGGCGCAGCGATACCCGGAACCACTCAAGAGTACGGAGGCTGGAATGAAACGACGTGCTGAAAATACAAGAGATTCGGGGAGTAGGCAACTACTTGCATTCCACCTTGCAATTGGAGAAGGCCGAGAAGAACCTAAACCGACAGTAGAAAGTAGCATCAACTGTCGGTGCACCCCTCTCTGGTCGCCAACTGTATATGGTAGACAAAAGACAAAAACTTGAGAATGTCCTTTTCAGTATATAGTGGGGCATGGGCGTCTCTCATTCTCGACAAGAAATCTTATCGCTGTAAATGTACACTTTTACCTGTAAATAATTCCTTAATTCACATATATGGGGAAACATGTAGGCATCGACTTGAGCTTATGGCAACATTTTATAGTAGCTGATGTTTTGAATACTGCTGGGCTCTAATATGTAGCAAAGTTTGATATCCAATTATATCCCCCAAATGCAAACGTAAACCAGGATAATACTTTCATGAGGAAGAATATCCTTGAATTTCTGTTCCTATCATTTATAACGAAGTTTTGACACACTCTGTAACATATCAAATATCTTTTATAAGGAAGTTTTGACACACTCTATAACATATCAAATATCTTTTATAACGAATTTTTGGCACACTCTATAACATATCAAATATCTTTTATAACGAAGTTTTGGCACACTCTATAACATATCAAATATATTTTATAACGAAGTTTTGACACACTCTATAACATATCAAATATCTTTTATAACGAAGTTTTGACACACTCTGTAGCATATCAAATATCTTTTATAACGAAGTTTTGACACACTTTATAACATATAAAATATCTTTTATAACGAAGTTTTGACACACTCTGTAACATATCAAATATCTTTTATAACGAAGTTTTGACACACTCTGTAACATATCAAATATCTTTTATAACGAAGTTTTGACACATTCTATAACATATCAAATATCTTTTATAACGAAGTTTTGACACACTCTATAACATATAAAATATCTTTTATAACGAAGTTTTGGCACACTCTATAACATATCAAATAGGAAAAATTGTCCAATACTTGTAAGATAGGCAACATTTCAATAAATGATAAAGTTAGGCATAATTTGCTCTTCAACGAACCGATGGGATTCAGGTCTTAATTCCTAACATGTGTCAACTACAAAGCCCTGAACATTGTTACCAAAGCACCAAGTACTATATATTCAAGATATAACAGCAATGACTCAAAATGATGATTGTTTTTTTAATAAATTAGACTTCATTCGTGTATCTCACCTAATAGCGGAAGCGGTGATCCAATCTGCAGGTCCTTCATCATCAGTTATGATGACTCGTGGTTTGGTCAACAATTGTTCCACATTCACCCTTTCAATACTAGATGAGTTCCACGTTTCTAATCTGACCGTCTTCTCCTTTTTATACTATTTCTTTTTCCTAACCGTGACGTCATCTTGCATATGGCTCAGTGTTTGCATATAGCCGCCATCAAATCTCTGTTACATTTCTTCCGGACCCAACGTAGTAAATATGCACGACTCAATTCCTTCAAACGAATTCTCCCGTTCTTCAAATGGCGTGTTGTTATGCAGTCGGTACCATCTAATTTGCACGCGAACGGGGAGAATTCACATCGCATTCGTGTGACCGTTTAACATAAAATAAGCGGTGCCTTGCAATTTTGTTTAAATAACTTGACTTTACAAGAACGAGTTTTTGAGTCGAGTCATTTTCGCAATCACTGCAATTTTCCCTGCTTGAGAATTGTACATAAAATAATACATCCATCACATGCTCATTAATATATATATATATATATATATATATATATATATATATATGATATTTTTATTTATATAGATAAATATTCCTTCTTTACTTTCAATGTCTAGAGTTTAAAAAAAAAACCCTTCCTTCTGAACTAAATATTTTTTAATATCTCATCTATTTCTGCATTTAAGAACCAGACTTCTTCACGGGAACACAAGTTTTATTATTTCATCTGAAAAAAAAATTTTGGTCCGGACCGACCACTTGTCTGAAATATGAACATGTTCGGTTGTAACTACTATGCAATATTTGTCCATATAAATAAAAAATATTATATTTTGCTCTTTTTTTTATTGAGCACTCTTAATAACCTCGTTTAAATTCATGGGGTTTCCCTCCTGAATACTTTTAACTTGATATATATATAGTTATTTTAGAGTGCTCAATAAAAAAGAGCAATATATATATATATATATATATATATATATATATATATATATATATATATATATACATATATATATATATAAACTAAAAGGAAAAATCGAACATTATTTTCATGCTGTATTGATAACAAGAAAATAGTTCGCATAAATAATGGAGACAATTCAACACAATACAAAGTAGCAAAAGCAGCAACAACAAAAAAAACTAGCGAAAAAGGATAAAATCAACTAAATAATAACCTTAATGAAACTGCAGATTTACAATTTTTCCTAGCTATATTAAAACTGAAAACTCATAAGCGTAATATTGGCTGGGATATCAAAGATAAAAACCGAAAAATCTTAACTTCTAGAGAAGAAATTTATGGGATTTATTTTACAACGATTTATATGACGATCCTGGTACTTGTGATTTATTCTCAACTTCATGAGAATTATCGATTCCATATTTAACACAAGAAAAAATCGTAACAGCCATGAATGAGGTATTCACCGGCAAAAGCTCTGGCATCGACAACATTCACTCTGAGTTTTTAAAAACTGTTCTTTATGAGTTGATCAATCTTTCTTTAGAAATGAGTCAAAATCTTCTCATTTCAAGAAAGCATTAATAGTTGTTTTATACGAAAAGGACGACAGATTTGAATTTAAAAACTATAAACCTAAAAGTTTGTTGAGCCATGTTTATAAACGCCTTATAACTTTCATTGGCAACAGAATCACAGGGGATTTTTATTTCTGTCTCCCTGACTACCAAGCGGCCTATCAATCTGGAAGGGGTACAATCGAACAGATCTTTGCCCTTAGCTAATTGATTGAAACATCAATTGAGTTTAATAAAATATTAAGCATCATTTACATCGACTTTACAAAAGCTTTCGATGGACAAACTTTGATCAATTTTAGACAAAAATCCTCTCAACAAAAACTACATAAATCTTCTAACATCACTTTACGAGGAATCACAGGCTTTCATGCAAAATGGTCTTGGGTTTAGACGCTCTATAAACATCAAAAATGGCGTCAAGCAATGAGATATGCTTTCAGCAATTTGTTTCACTAGCTGCTGTTAATCTAGAGACTTGCTAAAACGGTTTTTCTAATGATGGACAAATCCTCTCCAACCTCTCCTACGCTGATGATATCGCTCTTGTTAATGAATGCACACATAAACTCCATGTTTTTGTTAATGCATTAGTAAAGAATGCAAAGGAAATAGGATTAGAAATAAACTTAGAGAAACCAGAATGTACGTCTACAGTATAATGACAGTTTAAGCTAAACATGAATATTCATAGTAAACCCATCAAACAGGTTAATCAGTTCATTTATTTAGGGCATAAACTTTCTCCAGTGATTATAAACGTTTGTTTAACATAATTGCAAATTATATACATTTTATAATTATGTTACTTGGGGAAAACTTTTTCAATTATATTCCACCCTTTATTTATACCAATCCTTTTAATTATGAAGCTCGATGTATGTTAAATGTAATTGCTGAGCATATACAAGCGGATGACGAAACAGCTGTAATCCAAATTCCAAGATGTTATTCATCTTACCATTTATTTATTTCAGCATGTCAAAACGTCCACTTTAAAAAACAGCACCGGTTTCATATAGTGCAGAAACAATCCTATGAATATTCATAGTAAACCCATCAAACAGGTTAATCAGTTCATTTATTTAGGGCATAAACTTTCTCCAGTGATTACAAGACGACATTGAAAAGCAGAATCGGGCTGGGTTTGGCGGCTTTCCAAAAACACATCACCATTCTAAAATCATGCCGATATATGTTAAAGTAAAAGTTTATTTAATTTATGCCCTCCCAGTAGTGTTATATGACCGTGATTGTATCACATGGACTAAACAATTAGCCAATCGCATTGAGGTGTTTCATTATCACGTAATGCGTTTCATCGCTGATCGAAAAACAAAATGTCCATCCTCCGTCAAACACTTCCCTATCACCGCCTTTTAATAAAATAAAAAGTAAAACCCTTAAACTTTTTAGCTATATACAACGATCAACCACTGGTCTGTCAAAGTTATGTTAGAAGGCAAACGAAGCAGAGGAACCCGAAGAGAAGGTGGAGAGGCGTTTTTGATTGGATATCTCTCAACAGTTGGACGCATATCGACCAACTCTCCCTGGATCGGAAGGAAAGGCGAAAAATTAGTCAGCTGGGTTCGCAATCCGCACCAAGCGGAGGATGCAACTCATGAAGATGATGCAGGTGCCTATGATGTTGATGTGATATGTAATACCTACAATGTATGTTTCTTGTTTTTTTTTAAATTATTAGAAGCCTATCTTTACCTTTAAATTTAATAATAAATACTTTTTTTCATTTAAGCATCGTAAACAGAGGGAATCTAAGGATTGTCTTTTTTCTAATTTCCCATTTAACATTTGACACAAAGTTAATCTTTATTAGTTCCTGATAAGTTAAAGTCTTCCGTTTGCAATCTGCCATAACGAGAGAGCATATATATATATATATATATATATATATATATATATATATATATATATATATATATATATATATATATGTATATGTATATATATATATAATTATATATATATAATTATATATATATATATATAATTATATGTATATATATATATATATATATATATATAGTCATCCACATACAGTACTGTTTCGCCGTTTCACAGCTCATCAGTGCGGCTAGACAGGCAACTACCTCAAGCCAGGATTGAAACCCGACCGTTTATACGGCAGTCAAGGCTTCTAACCATTACGCTATTGGCGGCTGCTTGAACGAGTAGTGAGTTTAACGATGTTTTGATATCGTCCGAAATACCTATATATATATATGAAAGAGTATAAGAATGACACAGCAATGCAGGGAACCGGCTGTAGTATTGGCGTGACGTATAAACAAAAATAGAAAGTGACTTCCACAATAAACCCAACATTTATTATGTTTGATATTGACTCATATTAACCAACCATGACTCCTGAACTATTTGAGAAAGCACTTAAATTAAAACAGATATAACTAAATTGGAAATAGAAATGATAAAACTAGCGATGTGATAATGAATTGTGGGCAAGAAAGGATAGAGAAAATAATTTTGATGTTACGATGGGCCGCCGGAATCTGCTAGCTAACTTACCTAGTGGTACATACTAAAGGAGATGGATAAAAAATACCAGGGATGATGCATTAATTTTAGTTTATGCAAGCGATCGAATAATAGAAAAATCCAGGAAGAAAATTCAACTATGAACTTAAATAATACTAGACTCTAATTATAAAGTAATGCATTTTTTATATAACCCTAAATCTTTTAAACATTACGTATGAACCGTATCACAAACCGAATAAAGCACTATTTTATATAGATTATAAATCTAATCATGCTAAGATTATGAAAAAAACAATTATCCCTAGGATATCATAAAATTGAAATAAATTCAATAAAAATATCAATATAATAAAACTTTAATTAGATCAGGATATCAAGGAAAGATCTAATAGAAAATGGAAATTGATAATAAAATAGCAGAACAAATAATTATAATATCATATAACATGACAATGAAATGAAGAAGAAATGGTAAGAATAAAATAATAAGAAGAATAAAAAGAATAAAATTAAAAAAAGTGAAGAAGCATATAATAGTAATAATGCTATTAAGCATTGAGACAAATAGACGCAAAAATTTCTGGTTTGATACCCTTTTCAGTCAAGAAGTTGAAAATAAGAACAATCTTTCATTTACAACCACTATCAACGTATAAATTCTAGTAACTTTAATAATAATAATAATAAAATTAATAAATAATGAAAAATAACAGCATGGAATCAGGATGGAACTGAATAATTAAAAAATGTAGCAATTGCCCTCTAATGGACATTCGTTAGGTATTCACCGTTAGAGGGTAATTCTACCGTGCTAGAAAATTACTTATGCCACAAAGTATCCTATACCTCTATAAGAACACCATTTGCCCATGTATGGAGTATTGTTGTCACATTTGGGCTGGTGCATCTGCTGCTTGTCTCTCACTCCTGGACAGGGTTCAAAAGAGAGTCGCACGCCTGATAGGTCCTGAACTGTCATCTAGGCTTCAGCCTCTGTCCCATCAACGAAATATTGCATCCATCTGTCTGTTCTACAAGTACTTGGGCATGGAATATGTGCCTACATTAAAGATGGTTTTCCGTGTGATAGGGATATCTCCAGTGAAGACCATACTTTACGTTTATGTGTTCTGGGTTGCACTTGCTTACACCACTGCATTTATATTTGTCCTTTATCGCCCCCACAGCAGTGGAGTTACTCTCTTTAAGAGCATATCTGAGAAAATTGATCACATCATGTCTGCTCATCCTTCGGCTAACATCCACATTGATGGTGACGTCAATGTCCACAATGTGGAATAGCTGACCCACTCGAACAAGACAGATGATGATGGAAGGTTCTGTCATGATTTCGCCATTGCCTACGACCTCATCCAGATTGCTTACGAACCCACCCGTGTGCCCGATACTTCCGGTCAGTACGCAAGCCTTCTAGACCTTTTTCTCACAACTTCCCCTGAGCTATGTTCATGTTCCATTCTGTCCCCTCTGGGATCTTCCGACCACTCGGTTGTATCAGTCAAGATAAAAACGAAATGCAATAAGTCTTCAGACGTACCTCTCCACCGTACTGTATATCGATACTCTACGGCTGACTGGGATAGCTTCCGTACATTTATATCTGGTCTACCACTACGTTCCATGTTTAAAAAGGGTGTGTCCTCTATAGTATCAGACCTGGCCGAATACTTAATTGTAGGCATAGACCGATTCATACCTTCCAAAAATTCCAACAAAAACATGGTTCTCCCCAGAATGTGCTGCTGCCATCGCGCACAGAAATCACTTTTTCCATAGCTACCAACGTAATAGATGCACTGTGACTAGAGCTGCTTTCAGGACTGCCAGCAACCACTGTAAAAGAGTAATAAAAATGCAAGAGAGCTATATGCTCAGTCCGTTAAATCCAAAGTAGCTGAGCAGCGGCTTGGTTCCCACCAGTTTTGGCAAATAGCAAACAGGATCCTGACCAGAAGCGTGCGTTCTATCCCAACCATCACCAATGAACCTGAGGTCATCCCGTCAGTATCAGACAAGGCCAAACTATTTGCCAAGCACTTTGCAGCTAATTCTACCCTTTGCGACGAAGGCCATCAACTCTCCGTATTTCCTCCTATAACAGACAACACGCTATGCAACATACAAATATCTGTGCATGAGGTCGTCAAGCTTATCAAGAACCTTGATCTCACTAAAGCAACTGGCCCTGATGGCATTCCAGTTATAGTGCTAAAAAAGCTTAAACCAGAACTTGCCCCCATACTTTCAAAACTGTTTAAGCGTTGTCTTAAAGAGAAGTATTTCCCAACACCCTGGAAAACCTCATCAATATGCCCTGTATTTTAGAATTCAGGTGATAAGTCATCTCCCTCTCAGTACAGACCAATAAGTCTCCTGTGTGTCATGAGTAAGTTGCTGGAATCCATATTAAATAGAGAAGTAGTCAACCACCTCAACAGAAATAACCTTCTTAGTGACATGCAATATGGTTTCCGTTCTGCCAGATCTACAGCAGATATGCAAACGGTTATATCTCATAGGATTAGTGAATCTCTTGACAAAAGCTTCCTCAAAAGCCTTCGATAAAGTATGGCATAATGGCCTACTTCACAAGATTTCCAGCTACGGTATAACTGGAAATGTTTTCTCAATCATTAAATTATTTCTATTTGATAGGCTCATAAGAGTAGTTGTCGATGGACAAAAATCAGAGGCCTGCAGTATTAATGCTGGAGTCCCTCAAGGGTCCATCCTGGGCCCAACTCTCTTCCTGATTTACAGCAATGATCTCCCAAAACACATACTTAAATCATTCGTTGACATCTATGATGATGAGACAACCATCTATGGCAACACATCAAAGGCCGTAAATGACAAAGTTCTCTCTGATTCTCTCTCTCTTCTGATCCCGAGCGCGTTGTATAGTGGGGGAAGAGGTGGCTGGTTACCTTTAATGCATCTAAAACCAAGCTCCTATCTTTACATCATCAACGGCCTGATCTCCATCTGGCATCAATTGAAATAGATGACTCTCGAATAGGGGAAGCTCCATGCTTTGATAAACTTCTGGGTGTAACCCTTAATCCTGACCTGAAATGGAACACGTACATCAAGTCTATTACCAAGGTTGCTGGAAAAATGGTGGGATCCTTCTACCGCTCCAGAAAATATCTCACTGTTGATGCAATTCTCTATCTATATAAAAGTCAAGTACGTCCAAAGATGGAGTACTGTTTTGCCACATCTGGACAGGAGCTGCTAAAACAGCCTATCCTGCCTTCACAGAGCACAAAATAGGCTTCGTGGCTTAGTGGGGGATGTCCTTTTCTCTTCCCTGCAACCTCTCTCCCACAGAAGAGACGTTGCGAGCCTATTTTTGTTTTATCGTTATTTCCATGGCAAAATTTTCCCCACTCTTCATCTGTGCCAAAACCAAAACGTAGATTCCATGAACAAAGCTTCTTTCTTAGAAGTGCACGCCTGTGAAACTCTGTACCGTCTGCTTGTTTCCCACCTGACTACAACTTGGATATCTTCAAGTCCAACATAAACAAATTCCTGATGAACCGCCCCCTTATTTAAGACACTTTGTCAAATCTTAACACTAACGTACTGTACACGCAATAACCCTTATCCCCGAGTGGCTTCGGGCCTTGATAAGTGGTGACCACCTTGTAAAAAAAAGCTTTAATGGTGAATGCTCTGACGAACTACAAACGCTTGTACCTCCTCGACGTGACTATCCTCGACAGACCCGACAAACAACTAAGTCCCACCCCTTTACAGTAGAGATCCGTAGGTGTTAGAAAGCTTTTTACTCCAATAGTTTCTTACCCAGAACTTCTAAACTTTGGAACTCCCTTCCAGGATTCTGCTTTCCCAACTGTACTGATATGCAGAAGTTCAAGTGTAATGTGAACAAACATCTTGCTACTCATCTCCCTTCATAATGCCCCCGCCTCGATAGTAGCCCCCTACTTCAAAGGATAAAAATTGATTAAACAATAAAAAATAAAATCTGCTTAATTTCTGAAATTATATACAAATATGAAGTTAGGTTTGATAATAGGGAACTGGTTGCTTTTTCAGGACAGACACCGAAACTATGTCTGATCATTTAACATTGGACCAGAGAAGGAAACAAATAGGGATGCGGATAGGGATAGAAATACGGATAGAAAAAATAATTGCTAATAATAAAAAGAATAACACGACTGCATTAGAAGATTGGGTTACAGAACTAGGTAGGAATAAGATAGAATTTGAATTAAAATGGTCAATTTTTGATAAATCTAGAAAATATAAACCGAGTAAACCAAAAAGATATAATCTATCTTTACTTGAAGCATATCATATAGTGAATGCCAAAGAGGAAAATTTTAAACAAGAAGTTATATGTCATACAAAGCTGTCTTCATAGAAATAAATTCGTATTATCACACCTAAAACCTGATTAAAATAACTTTTTATCATAAAAAGAAATGTAAGGAATAAGTTTAGAGTAAAATGTAAAGAAAATGTTAAATTTAATACGAAGATTTTAAAAAAAAGTGCAACAAATAAATTAATAGATCATCAAATTAACTAATTATAGAAACTAAACTAATTATAACCTAAATAAGGGAAATAGAATTAAATTTAAATTGAATAATAGTTATTGCTAATAAACTCACAATAAAAGAGGAAATAAAAAGATCGAACATTACGAAACTGTAAGATATGGCGAGGAACAGATTATGATGAATTAAAATAGATTAAATAATATAAAGTTGAAGCAAACAAATGGAGAAATTGAAGCTAAATTGATATAAAGAAAATGCGTTTAGAACTATAAGTTTAAATTAAACAAAGACGATTAATAAGTACTAAAGTCAAGATATTAAACTTGAGGAAAACAAAATTATCGTAACGTTATAAGGAAAGATAAAGGATAGTAAAGATTTAAAAATAAAAATATTTAAGATACTTAATAAGTTAGGTTAATTAACATCATTAAAATACATCTTTTCATTATAATTCCTTCTTAAGAAATTACGTACGAAGAAAAAGATCAACTAGTTGATCGTAAAATGTAAATAAAATTCATACAAAACTATCGCAGATTGAGAAAGGAATAGTTAAACATGAAAATAGAAACTAAAATACTTATGAAATGAATCAATAAAATAAATAAATTGAGAAAAATAATTATAAACTTAAAAATATTAAAAGATTAATTAAATATGAAATAAACAATTGTTGAAGTTTCATATAAAATACAAAATACGACAAATATTAAAAGATTAATTGAATATGAAATACAGAATTGTTGAAGTTTTATATAAAATACAAAATACGAAAAACATTAAAAGATTAAATAAATATGAAATAAAGAATTGTTGAAGTTTTATATAAAATACAAATTACGAAAAATATTAAAAGATTAATTAAATATAAAATAAAAAATTGTTGAAGTTTCATATAAAATACAAAATATGAAAATCATTAAAATATTAATTAAATATGAAATAAGAAATTGTTGAAATTTAATATAAAATACAAAATGCGAACAAAAATTAAAATATTAATTAAATATGAAATACAGAATTGTTGAAGTTATATATAAAAGACAAAATACGAAAGATATTCAAATATTAATTAAATATGAAATAAGGAATTGTTGAAGTTTCATATATAATACAAAATACGAAAAATATTAAAATATTAATTAAATATGACATAAAGAATTGTTGAAGTTTTATATAAAATACAAAATACGAAAAACATTAAAAGATTAATTAAATATAAAATAAGGATTGTTGAAGTTTTATATAAAATAAAAAATACGAAAAATATTAAAATATTCATTAAATATGACATAAAGAATTGTTGAAGTTTTATATAAAATACAAAATACGAAAAATATTAAAAGATTAATTAAATATGAAATAAGGAATTGTTGAAGTTTTATATAAAATACAAAATACGAAAAATATTAAAATATTGATAAAATATGAGATAAATAATTGTTGAAATTTCATATGGATTACAAAATACGAAAAACATTAAAAGATTAATTCAATATAAAATAAGGATTGTGTAAGTTTCATATAAAATACAAAATACGAAAAATATTAAAATATTGATAAAATATGAGATAAATAATTGTTGAAATTTCATATGGATTACAAAATACGAAAAACATTAAAAGATTAATCAAATATGAAATAAAGAATTGTTGAAGTTTTATATAAAATACAAAATACGAAAAATATTAAAAGATTAATTAAACATAAAATAAAGAATTGTTGAAGTTTCATATAAAATACAAAATACGAAAAATATTAAAAGATTAATTAAACATAAAATAAAGAATTGTTGAAGTTTCATATAAAATACAAAATACAGAAAACATTAAAATATTAATTAAATTTGGAGTAAAGTAATTTTTAACTTTCACATTCACATTCACAAAATACGAAAAATACTAAAATATTAATTAAATATGAAATAAGGAAATGTTGAAGTTTTATATAAAATACAAAATACGAAAGTGGGTTAATTAATCAATTCGAAGATAATTGAAAAATCAAAAAACAAAATAAAAAAATATATATATATAAATTAAATAGAGGTCAGTCTAACTGCTATGTCCCTTAAAATAGGGATTATGAATGCAATCATATATCTATTGCAAATTTATTTCGCCGTCTGAAGGTAGCTATATTTGAATATTATGAAATGATATAATATTTGAAACAATTGCATAAGGAAATACACCATATGATGTCTTTATTTTCATCCATAACAATTAATTAATTAAATGACAAAAGTCTATACTCGAAATTTTTAAATGTGCACAATCTTACCGTTTATTCCTTTAAGCGATTTGAAATGCAAATTCCTGACAGCACCTGTTTTCGTAGCGCAAAATCATTCATTTAATTATTTAATCAATGAATCTATTTTACCCTTAACTCATAAGAGGAAAAAGCACTTATGGATTTTTAAAGAAAATAAAGCATATCGGCATGATATCTAAACTCGAAAATTGAGAGAGAATTTGCAATTACCTTTTTATAAATTTTATTACGCTGTCTTTGAATTTGAAAGTAAAATCACTAAATTTACATTTCCGTATAAATAATTGTATTAATTTTGATATAATAAAATAAAAAAATTAATTTAATATACGATTAATTCATTATTTATAAATAGTCTATATATATATATGTACTTAGATAGTATTGATAACTGTAAAATCTATAGTATATATATTTATTTTTATACGAAACTAATGTTTTTATTATTATTAATTTATTATTATCATTATTATTATTATTATTATTATTATTATTATTATTGAACTATTTTTATACGAAACTTATTACTTATTGATTTGTTTACAGTAATAACCTTTGTAGATCAAACCTAAAATTTTCATAAATATAAATCTTATTTGATTACTTATATAAGTATTTTATTAAATCTGTTTCTACTTTAACCATAATTCTTTAATTGTCATTTAATTAGTTTCTATTAATCATTTTTACATTGATTTAATTAATTCTCTTTAATTTTTTCCTATCGTGTGTTTTCAATCCGTTCAAGAGCGATAACCTATTTCATGATTAAAGTAAGTTACTTTCATTTTTTTTCAATCTCACCTTTTAGATTATACTAGCGGAAGTACCCAGCATTGTAAGGATATGGAGAGGTAGACTCGTAAGGAACCCCAAGGGTGGAGAAAGGTGTTTTAAAAAGTGGTAGTAGCGGGGTGGGTGGAGAGGTGAGGGAATCAAAACAACAGTAGATAACCCGGGTGTTAAAATTTAGTATTAGGAAGGCAGGCTCGAACCCGTAATGCGAAGGAGGAAAAAATGTGACAAACTTAACGTCTTAGCTGATGCGTCCATCGCGAAACCGAAAGTCACGAGCATTCGAATTAAGGGTAGTCACTCGAAGGAAGACGATGACTTGCGAAAATTTCGGCAAAAAAAACGACCCATCCTTGCAGACAAATGACCAGTTGAGGGTGAAGGAATTGATGTTTTTGGCCAATTTTTCGATATTTGTCGTCCGAGAGATTGAGCTTAAAACGATACCGATTTTGTCACATTCCACTAAGTCTATCAAAAGATTTTGCGAAACATACAAACACACACACATGTTGCCTTTCATATAAAATATAAATGGGTTATTATAACCGTGTTGATAAATTATATAAATATGTAATTTAATTGTTTTATTCATTTATATTATTTGTTTATTAATTAATTATTAAATAATTTATCGATTATATTGTATCCAATCTATAATACATTTGATTATTATATTGTATCCAATCTATAATTGTGCCTTTTCGGCGTAGTCCTGTCATAAAATACGTTTAAATATATAATTATTCATGCAGATTTGGTATTTATTATTAGAGCCAATTTTCTATTGAACATTATATTGTATCTACTACATAATAATAATTTAAGAAGTAAAAAAAATGATTTGGGTGCAATCAGCTAGAATAGAAACCAAAACACTTATCATTCGAGCCTCACTCGTTACCGTTTGAGTTGTCAACAGACTGAGCAGAAAAGTTTAAAGTTAAGCAATTCGAACGGAAAAATGTATATTTTAGCATGTGAAGAAGTAAACCTTTTAGTATCAATATTCATGTTAAGGTGATTTTTCCCCCATGTTAACCTTTAAGTGGCTATCTTTACCGGATACATAACAAATTAAATTTGTTCCATGAATCCAAATTCCCTAAAAATCATGTTTATATATATACTAGTAAGCCTACCCGGTATTGCCCGGGTGTTGTGAGGTGTATGCTGAGCAAAAAAAAAAGAAAAAAAAAAGGTCAATTTTTTAAACTTTGACCCCTATTATGACCCCTTAACATTTATTGTTTTGGGCTCAAATCAAGTTATTAAGTTAGATCCATGTCCAAGGAACCAATATCTAAAATTTCAAGTGTTTAGACCCCAAATTATCGGAGGAGTTTGGTAGAGTTCTCAAAAGTCAAATCGTTGAACTTTGAC